>NC_134266.1:6466685-6604185 GCF_031893055.1 Leptodactylus fuscus
GAATGATCTTGTATTCCTCTCTGTGTATTATGGTGCCGGCCCCAGGAGGTGGCAATAATGTAAAGGGATTAATTGTATTTCAGATGGAGACACATGATGCCCGGTCCTGTTCCCTTAATAACAAGGCTGGCATTGGACATTGATGGATGGCACCATTAAGACTGGCTGCACATCACACGGGTCTGCAGGACGTGACACACACAGCACAGCCCAATGCAGAGCCACAGGTATGGGCACACTCCACTCAACTTCATAGTGATGAATGTGGCCCCAGAGCGCAGCCGGTGCACACCCTGTGCTGGGCGCTCTGTATATCCTAACAAAGGGACTATATACATCCATATTCATAAAGACAGGGAGCCGCCGTCCCACAGTGTCATTAACCTGAGACACCAATCAGCATCACCTTCCATAGGCAGCAGCTGGCAACATCAGGGTGATGCCTCCCACGCCCAGTGTGTGTGCTGACAGCCCCACAACACCCCAGTGGGCACACCCCTATCTCCAGCACTGCCTCCCAGTGTCCAGACTGTGCCCCCCGGGATACAAAGACTCCGACGCCTCCACTGGCATCTCTCCTGCCTCATTATCTCATGGTGGGAATTCTGGAAAAGTCTAAAGTTCCTCCATAATACAGGTAAATGGAGTGTGAGACGCCTCCAGCACCCTACAGATTAGGATGGAGAGGCCCCTGGGTGACCCCCTCCTGAGGTTCCCCATATTATACATATCCCAAGCCATACTATTCTACAGAAGCAGCAGAGCTGAGTCTGTTGTCCGCCTATTACAGATGTGCATATGACGATAACTAACCCAGGTCACATAAAGTACGACCTGCAGTGTCCAATGGCAGCATGACAAACACAGCTCTGCTACATCTGACATCTACAGACCTGAAACATCTGGAAGAAAATAGATTGTAAAAAAATACTATACTATATACTTTACTACACCATAAAACCACGAACAACCTCAGCTCTGCTACATCTGATGCACACAAATCTACTACATCTGTAAAACCATATAGCAGAGTGAAAAGCCCAAGAGATTACACCTCCCGCCATTACCAGGAGTTTACTACATCATATACCCATGAACAAACTCAGCTCTGCTACATCAAAACATGCCAAAAAATAGCAAAGAACTACATCCCTGCGTCTGTCCCGCGTCCATCCACAGCAATGATCGATACAATGTCATCGAGATGAGCCCATTAAAAACCACAAAAATTGACATTTTATCCTAAGATTTTGACAAATTTGACAATTTTTTTCCAAACAGGTGACATCCAAAAACATCAATGTGACAAATTTAGAAAACGGCCGTCACCTCCGAAGATTAAATCCAGTGCGATGACGAGGAAGATTATTAGAGATACATATAATAACAGTAAAATAAATGATACAACTAATAACAATTCATTCTAGAGATAAATATATATATATATACACACACAATCCCCTATATGTATATGGCGACATCCTAGATCACGGCGCAGTACAACAATAAAACATTACACGATATAAAACTTGCATCCATTAATCAAAGAACAATTTATTGTGCGAAATAATAATAAAAAAAAAAATTAAGAAGAAAAACCAGATACAAAGTTGCATTAAGTTGCACCTCCCTCCTGACGCCAAGATGTTTTTGTATCAGTTTAATGACTTTTTGAGTGGGTGCTCTGGCCCCGGGTCCCTCCTTCCCCTTGATCTGTCGCCAGATCACCCCGAGAATTCATCCTGTATTTCCCCCTCCAAGGACGCAACCTCCTGCCCCTCCTCCCCTTCCCAAATACACAAAAACAAGAAAAAAAGAGAAGAAAAAAAAAAAGAAAAGAGTTTGGTGCTGGAAATGCTAAAAAATGAAAATCCCCCCGGGCAGCGTCTCCCTGAAACAAGTGCAAACCACTTGGAGGCTTTTGGGCTGGGAGCCAGGAACCCTCCTGCTGTCTGCCGGAGAGCGCCGGGGATCTGCTGCTCCTTTCACGTATCGAGGAGGCAGCTTCTTTCCTTCCTTTGCTTCTTTTCTTTTTTTTTTTTTTTTTTCCCTTCTTTTTAAAACTGGCGGTCAAGCGTTAAGAAACTCCAGTGCCGATCCACCTGCTAAATAGGAACTTGTGTGTAAGAAGGCTGCCCCCTTAATTCCTCTCCCCTCTCTCCCACCCCCTGCGGGGTGTACAAAGACTGGAACAACACCGACACACACAGAATTTGGCAGGACGCTTCGATCTTTTTGCAAAATCCCCAATTTATTTTTTTTTTACAAAATTACAAAAATTCCAAAAAATTTCCAATAACCCCCCCCTCCCCAATTTTTTTTTCTAGCAGAGTGCACCCCCCCCCCCAAAGTAACAGAACCCAAGAAGACGGTGTAAGGACAGCAGCACACATCCGAGCTGTCAGCAGCACCGTGCGCCTCCAAACTCCCCCTCCGCACACTCGCCGTTTGTAGATCATTGGCGACAGAGTGAGATGGGCTACGGAACGTCTCCTACCTGCTGTGAATGCTAATCAGCCAGGAGTTCTCCTTTTTTTCCTCAAGACAGGGGAACTGTTTCCTTCCAAATTTATTAGAACCTCCTCCAACTGCCTCTTTGTTAATAAAAAAAAAAAAAAAAAAAAAAAAAAAAGGGAAAACGGCAAAAAAGAAAAAAAAAATCCTTCTTTGTCACCCAAGTCCTGAGACTTCTTTTTTAGAAAAAAAAAAATTAAAAAAAATATGGCTTCGATGCTGCTTGTAGTGAGGATATTGATTGTGTGTCTGTATCCCCCCCCTCCCTCCTCCTCTCTCCTGTCTCTGCCTCTTCTGAGTGGTCTATTGATAAGTCCCTAGAGGCGCTGGGTCAGCCTGCCCGTAGGAAACCAGACACAATGCACAAATCTCCGAGTGCCATTCTGCCATCAGCAAGCAGACCACGTTTAGGGAGAGAGGAGGAATAAAAACAGAGCAAGAGACACAGAGAGGGAGAGAGAGGGAGAGAGAGAGAGAGAGTGAGAAAAAGACTGATTGAAACAGGAGGGAGGGAGAGGGAAGGAAAGCCAGCGAGAGCGCCACAGACACTGCCAGTCAGGTTAATCATCCCTACTTTAATTAGCTGTTCAGCTTAGACATAAAACAATTGAATTTGAATGATCTGTCAGCGGCTGCTCCAAACCAAAGGGGAAACGCCAAGATTACAGAAAAGACTGCTGGTGTCTTGTGATAAAGCAGCGGTGGCAGTGGTGGTTGTGGCCGGGGTAGTGGCTGTGGTTGTGCCGGTGCCGCTGATGGTGGTAACACTGGGACTCAGCAATGTCCTCCACCAGACACAAACTTACTACTACACGAAGACGTCAAGAAAAGTAAAAATATAATAATAATTCTTCAAGGAGGGGAAGAGGAGGGGGGAAGTCTACACACTATGGAAGAGAGGGGGCACCGGGACAAGAGGGGAATACTTGGGGCCATTTCCTTTTTTATTTGTATGATTTGGTGAATATGAGAGATAGATAGATAGATAGATAGATAGATAGATAGATAGATAGGAGATAGATAGATAGATAGATAGATAGATAGATAGATAGGAGATAGATAGATAGATAGATAGATAGATAGGAGATAGATAGATAGATAGATAGATAGATAGGAGATAGATAGGAGAGATAGATAGATGATAGATAGATAGATAGAGATAGATAGATGATAGATAGGAGATAGATAGATAGATAGATAGATAGATAGATAGATAGATAGATAAATAGATAGAGATAGATAGATGATAGATAGATAGGAGATAGATAGATAGATAGGAGAGGGATAGATAGACAGACAGATAGGAGATAGATAGATAGATAGATAGATAGATAGATAGATAGGAGAGGGATAGATAGACAGACAGATAGGAGATAGATAAATAGATAGATAGATAGATAGATAGATAGATAGATAGGAGATAGATAGATAAATAGATAGATAGGAGATACATAGATAGATAGATAGATAGATAGATAGATAGATAGATAGGAGATAGATAGATACATAGATAGATAGATAGGAGAGAGATAGATAGATAGATAGATAATAGATAAATAGATAGATAAGAGATAGATAGATAGATAGATAGATAGATAGATAGATAGGAGATAGATAGATAGACAGATAGATAAATAGATAGATAGGAGATAGATAGATAGATGATAGATAGATAGATAGGAGATAGATAGATAGATAGGAGATAGATAGATAGATAGATAGATAGATAGATAGATAGATAGATAATTAGATAGAAAAGAAGAAGAAGAAGAATGAAAGATGGATAGATACATAAAAAAAGAGTCTGCAGATATCATACTATAAGCCTGGTGCTGGTTTTGGCCTTTACACTTTAAACTCCAGTTTGCTTTTATATAAGAGTAATTTACAATCAGACCAAGAATGTTCAAACATTATAACCCCGGGAAGGAGGAGGAGGAGGGTGATCCCTGTACACTGACAATACACGGGACGACCACCGATCACAGGTCACATCACCCCAGGAGGATCAGGACACTGCGGCCAACCTGCAACCCTTTTTGGACAATTTAGCAAAAATTCATGGATAGGTATTTTTAATCCTGAAATACTATTAGAAGTGGTGAAGCTGATGGCGGATATATCTATGGATATATCTATCTTGAGAATTATTATTTCCATAGGACATAATCACCGGACACTTGGAATAACATCACTGGCTCAACTTTTCCAACTGTAAAATTTTATATTATTTATCTTTTCTTACAATTCTCTACTGTTCCACATTGACAAGTGGGTGTCACAGGGGTGTGGTCTGGCTCGCCCCCTACTGGTAACACGTAGCTGCGGATTCATTCATAAATGTCTACCAGGGAAACAAGAGATAAACCTGAAGGTCTGTGATAAGATGATCTACAATAGTTAGATTATACATTATACCATTACTACTAAATGAAAGATATCCAGAAAAAGTCAGAAGTCTAGAAAGGGGTCGGATGTTTCCGATTGGCAATACTAGGTGAGATTTTTTAATACAAAGTGGCCAACTAATAATGGAGGAAGACTGAGTAAAAGATAACATAGAAAGACAGATGCTATAGATAGATATGAGAGATCAAAAGATAGATACTCTAGATAACTAGGAGATGGATAAAAGATAAATATATCACAGATGATAAATAAATAAATCAATATATAGGTATATACTGTAGATAGATATTAGGCAGATCAATAGATAAATATCAAATAGATAGATAGACAGCTACTATAGAAAGATATGAGATAGATAGATAGATAGATAGATAGATAGGAGATAGATAGATAGATAGATAGATAGATAGATAGATAGGAGATAGATAGATAGATAGATAGATAGGAGATAGATAGATAGATAGATAGATAGAGACAGAACACATAAAGAGTGAAAATTGAAGTAAGCTGTGTATGAACGGTTTCTGTTTGTTCGGGAAAATGCTATAGAAACAGGAATGAATAGAATTGTCCAATTATGTTGCCTAAGAAGATAAAACACGGTTACTTATATCATATGTACAATCAGCCTGGCATTCATGGTATAACACAGTGTAATAATACCTACAATACCTCCAGGGTGGTATAAATATATCATATCTGTATCGGATCTATAGATCATATCCCCCTTCAGCTTATTACCTGATCTATAGCTCTATCTATTGATCTATCTCTAATCAGTTTCATCAAATCAGTATCTGATCTATAGATATCACTTATCATCCCTATAATATCAGTATCTGATCTATAGGTATCACTTATCATCCCTATAATATCAGTATCTGATCTATAGGTATCACTTATCCCTATAATATCAGTATGTGATCTATAGATATCACTTATCCCTATAATATCAGTATGTGATCTATAGATATCACTTATCAGCTCTATAATATCAGTATCTGAGCTATAGATATCACTTATCAGCTCTATAATATCAGTATCTGATCTATAGATATCACTTTTCATCCCTATAATATCAGTATCTGGTTTAGAGATATCAATTATCGGACCTATAATATCAGTATCTGATCTATAGATATCACTCATTAGCCTTATTATATAGTATCTTCTGTATAGATATCACTTATGAACCTTATAATATCAGTATGTGATCTATAGATATCACTTATCAGCCCTGTAATATCAGTATGTGATCTATAGATATCACTTATCATCCCTATAATATCAGTATCTGCTCTATAGATATCAGTTATCAGCCTTATAATATCCGTATCTATATCTATAGATCTATATCACTTATCAGCCCTATAATATTAGTATCTGCTCTATAGATATCACTTATCAGCCTTATAATATCCGTATCTGATCTATAAATATCACTTATCAGCCCTATAATATCAGTATGTGATCTACTACAGATATCACTTATCTACCTTATAATATCAGTATGTGATCTACTACAGATATCACTTATCTACCTTATAATTTCAGTATATGATCTATAGATATCACTTATCAGTCCTATAATGTCAGTATCTGATCAATAGATATCACTTATCAGCCCTATAATATTAGTATCTGATCTATAGATATCACTAATTTGTTTATAATATCAGTATCTGATCTATAGATATCACTTATCGTAGCTATAATATCAGTATGTGATCTATAGATATCACTTATCAGCTTCATCATATCAGTATCTGATGTATAGATATAACTCATTAACCTTATTATATAGTATCTGCCATATAGATATCACTTATGAGCCTTATAATATCAGTATCTAATCTTTAGATATCACTTATCCCTATAATATCAGTATCTTCTCTATAGATATCAGTTATCAGCCTTATAATATCCGTATCTGATCTATAGATATCACTTATCAGCCCTGTAATATCAGTATGTGATCTATAGATATCACTTATCTTCCTTATAATATCAGTATCTGATCTATAGATATCAGTTATCAGCCTTTCAGTATGTGATCTATAGATATCACTTATCAGCCCTATAATATCAGTATGTGATCTATAGATATCACTTATCGCACCTATAATATCAGTATGTGATCTATAGATATCACTTATCAGCCCAATAATATCAGTATCTGATTTATAGAGATCACTTATCAGCCTTATAATAACAGTATGTGATCTATAGATATCACTTATCTGCCCTATAATATCAGTATGTGATCTATAGATATCACTTATCAGCCTTATAATATCAGTATCTGATCTATAGATATCACTCATCTGCCCTATAATATTAGTATCTGCTCTATAGATATCACTTATCAGCTCTATAATATCTGTATGTGATCTATAGATATCACGTATCTGCCCTGTAATATCAGTATGTGATCTATAGATATCACTTATCTTCCTTATAATATCAGTATCTGATCTATAGATATCAGTTATCAGCCTTTCAGTATGTGATCTATAGATATCACTTATCAGCCCAATAATATCAGTATCTGATTTATAGAGATCACTTATCAGCCTTATAATAACAGTATCTGATCTATAGATATCACTTATCTGCCCTATAATATTAGTATCTGCTCTATAGATATCACTTATCAGCTCTATAATATCAGTATGTGATCTATAGATATCACTTATCAGCCCAATAATATCAGTATCTGATTTATAGAGATCACTTATCAGCCTTATAATAACAGTATGTGATCTATAGATATCACTTATCTGCCCTATAATATCAATATCTGATATATATATATTACTTATCAGCCCAATAATATCAGTATCTGATCTATAGATATCACTTATCAGCCTTATAATATCAGTATCTGATCTATAGATATCACTTATCAGCCCTATAATATCAGTATCTGATATATAGATATCACTTATCAGCCCTATAATATCAGTATGTGATCTACAGATATCACTTATCTACCTTATAATATCAGTATCTGATCTATAGATATCACTAATCTGTTTATAATATCAGTATGTGATCTATAGATATCACTTATCGCACCTATAATATCAGTATGTGATCTATAGATATCACTTATCAGCCTTATAATATCAGTATCTGATCTATAGATATCACTCATCTGCCCTATAATATTAGTATCTGCTCTATAGATATCACTTATCAGCTCTATAATATCTGTATGTGATCTATAGATATCACTTATCTGCCCTGTAATATCAGTATGTGATCTATAGATATCACTTATCTTCCTTATAATATCAGTATCTGATCTATAGATATCAGTTATCAGCCTTTCAGTATGTGATCTATAGATATCACTTATCAGCCCAATAATATCAGTATCTGATTTATAGAGATCACTTATCAGCCTTATAATAACAGTATCTGATCTATAGATATCACTTATCTGCCCTATAATATTAGTATCTGCTCTATAGATATCACTTATCAGCTCTATAATATCAGTATGTGATCTATAGATATCACTTATCAGCCCAATAATATCAGTATCTGATTTATAGAGATCACTTATCAGCCTTATAATAACAGTATGTGATCTATAGATATCACTTATCTGCCCTATAATATCAATATCTGATATATATATATATCACTTATCAGCCCAATAATATCAGTATCTGATCTATAGATATCACTTATCAGCCTTATAATATCAGTATCTGATCTATAGATATCACTTATCAGCCCTATAATATCAGTATCTGATATATAGATATCACTTATCAGCCCTATAATATCAGTATCTGATCTATAAATATCACATATCATCCCTATAATATCAGTATGTGATCTACAGATATCACTTATCTACCTTATAATATCAGTATCTGATCTATAGATATCACTAATCTGTTTATAATATCAGTATGTGATCTATAGATATCACTTATCGCACCTATAATATCAGTATGTGATCTATAGATATCACTTATCAGCCCAATAATATCAGTATCTGATTTATAGAGATCACTTATCAGCCTTATAATAACAGTATGTGATCTATAGATATCACTTATCAGTCTTGTAATATCAGTATCTGATCTATAGATATCACTTATCAGCCTTATATCAGTATCTGATCTATAGATATCACTTATCTGCCCTATAATATTAGTATCTGCTCTATAGATATCACTTATCAGCTCTATAATATCTGTATGTGATCTATAGATATCACTTATAATCCCTATAATATCAGTATCTGCTCTATAGATATCAGTTATCAGCCTTATAATATCCGTATCTGATCAATAGATATCACTCATTAGCCTTATTATATAGTATCTGCCGTATAGATATCACTTATCTTCCCTATAATATTAGTATCTGCTCTATAGATATCACTTATGAACCTTATAATATCAGTATCTGATCTATAGTTATCACTTATCAGCCCTGTAATATCGGTATCTGATCAGGTGTAATATATCTGTTATGTGTCCAGATCACGCCTGTCACAGAGGATTGCCAGGCTGGATACAATTGTAGCAGATCCCCCTTTAACGTCCTGCAGCCTTAGAGGAGGAGACAGGAGACTGGCAGAATTGTGAATACAGCTCTGGATGTGATTGGAGTACAGTTACAAATAGAGTGACCCTGGGTGAAGGTATATGTGGCAGTGGCCGGGTGATGGTGCGGAGGAGATTGGGCAGATGATTTAAGGTGTTTATGCACCAGGTTTTGGAATGACCCGTCCTGCAGATCGGCCGCAGCAGAATCGTCCCTTTATATTATATCTGTGAGATTACTGTTCCCAGCATTTCCGCTCCATGCCAGATGAAAAAGAATGCGGCCTGCCAGGACGAGGCATCTATCAACCCGGCTTTATATCCCGCACCAACAAGCCCCCGATTGTTCACTTTTCAGCGCTAGTTATATATTTATGCAGCATAATCAACTTGTGTGTGACCTGTTCACTCCCGGAGGACTCAACAATGTGACAGCAGGGCCCCCGCAGGCTGGGACACCCCCAGCGCTCACTGTATGGGCCATTGTGCCCTGCCGGTCACCACCATCATCACACTCTGAGGACGGGCCTGCTCCCCAAATACAAGCGACCGGCCCCGTGGTGCCATGATGGAGGAAACAGTCCATGGCCCCTTAAAAGATATAGGGTAGTAATTCATATAGTCCCAGGTACAGCTCTCACTGGGGATGCCACCCAACTTTCCCAGACTCCTGAATGACAATTATGGCTACGGAAAAGGGGAATGTGTTACCAGAGATTAGTATTGATTTTGTAATAGGGGAGGGGTAAATAAAGCCTCAGTGTGAACCTGCGCCCCCTGCTGCTGAAACCGGCATATTACTGAGAGGTAAGTACAGTATATATAAGGAGATCTGTCTGTCTATCTATCTCCTATCTATCTATCTATCTATCTATCTATCTATCTATCTATCTATCTATCTCCTATCTATCTATCTATCTATCTATCTATCTATCTCCTATCTATCTATCTCCTATCTATCTGTCTCCTATCTATCTATCTATCTATCTATCTATCTATCTATCTCCTATCTATCTGTCTCCTATCTATCTATCTCCTATCTATCTATCTCCTATCTATCTATCTATCTATCTATCTATCTATCTATCTATCTATCTATCAAATTTGTCTTCAATGGAAAACCAAAAAAAGAATTGTCAAAAAGCCAAATTGGATATAATTCCACACCAAACATAAAAAGGGGGTGGACAAAAGTATTGGCACTGCTTGAAAAATCATGTGATGCTTCTGTAATTTGTGTAATTAACAGCACCTGTTACTTACCTGAGACACCTAACAGGTGGTGGCAATAACTAAATCACACTTGCAGCCAGTTGAAATGGATGAAAGTTGACTCCACCTCTGTCCTGTGTCCTTGTGTGACCACATTGAGCATGGAGAAAAGAAAGAAGACCAAAGAACTGTCTGAGGACTTGAGAAGCAAAATGGTGAGGAAGCCTGAGCAATCTCAAGGCTACAAGTCCATCTCCAAAGCCCTGAATGTTCCTGTGTCTACCGTGCGCAGTGTCATCAAGAAGTGTAAAGCCCATGGCCCTGTGGCTAACCTCCCTAGATGTGGACGCAAAAGAAACATTGCCGAGAGATTTCACCGCAAGATTGTGCGGATGGCGGATAAAGAACCTCGACTAACATCCAAACAAGTCCAAGCTGCCCTGCAGTCCGAGGGGACAACAGTGTCACCCCGTACTATCCAGCGTCAGCGTCTGAATGAGAAGGGACTGTATGGTAGGAGATCCAGGAAGACCCCACTTCTTACCCACAGACAGAAGCCAGGCTGGAGTTTGCCAAAACTTACCTGAGAAAGCCAAAACCGTTCTGGAAGAATGTTCTCTGGTCAGATGAGACAAAAGTAGGAAAAGGCCTCAACATAGAGATTACAGGAAAAAGAGGCCTTCACAGAGAAGAAGACGCCCCCTACAGTCAGACATGGTGGAGGTCCCTGATGGTTTGGGGTTGCTTTGCTGCCTCTGGCACTGGACTGCTTGACCGTGTGCATGGCATTATGAAGTCTGAAGACGACCAACACATTGTGCAGCATCATGTAGGGCCCAGTGTGAGAAAGCGGGGTCTCCCTCAGAGGTCAGGGCTCTTCCAGCAGGACAAGGACCCAAAACACACTTCAGGTCAGCACTAGAAAATGGTGGTGAGAGAAAGCCCTGGAGACTTGTAAAGTGGCAGCAATGAGTCCAGCCCTGAATCCCATAGAACACCTGTGGGGGAGGGGGAGAGATCTCTTGGTGGCAGTTTGGAGAAGGCCCCCTTCACATCTCAGGGGGGACCGCGAGCAGGAGCCAAAGAAGAAGGGTCTAAGATTCCAGCAGAGCCTTGTAAGAAACTCATTGCTGGTTAGCGGAAGCGGTTGTGCGCAGTTATTGTGTCTAAAGGTTGTGCTACCAAGTATTAGGCTGAGGGCGCCAATACTTCTGTCCGCACCAGTTTTGGAGTTTTGCGTAAAATGATCAATGATGTGACTTTTTTTTCATTCTCTTTTGTGTTTTTTCATTGCAAGCAAAATAACTGAAGATATTACCAAAGAGTTTGTGCTTGTAATCATTATCTGGGGGACAGCGAGGATTATCTGACAGGACTGCAGGGGGCGATACTTTTGGCCAACACTGTATCTATCTATCTATCTATCTATCTATCTATCTATCTATCATAGATTAAATAAAAACAAGGCCCACAGATTCTTTAGGATGGGGTATGCAGGGTTCGCCACTGTATAGTATAGTAATATATATATAATTATACATCAGGATTCCGTTAAAAATGTTACCAATAACTAGTAATAATCTGTAATTTCTGTTTTTGGAACTGAAGAATTTTGGGTGTCTATGATTACAGTTATAAATATTTAGGTTATAATGGATATATAGGGTGTAGACAGGGTATATAAGGTATATACAAAGAGTATATAATATAGAAGGTTTACAGTATATGATATGTAGGATATGTTACCAGAGACGAGAGCCCTTCATTCAGTCCTTTATATCTGGATAATCCGCTGCTGAGAGACACTTCCCTACTGCCCAGGTGACATCTGCTGCTACCTGGGAACCTGGACAGTCCCCAGCAACAGAGCAGTGTATCTAAGCCATCAACGAGTGATACTGTCAACTAAGATGCTGTATCTAATCCTATCCTGTGTGATACTGTATACTGAGCTGTGTATCTAATCCTATCCTGTGTGATACTGTATACTGAGCTGTGTATCTAATCCTATCCTGTGTGATACTCTATACTGAGCGGTGTATCTAATCCTATCCTGTGTGATACTGTATACTGAGCTGTGTATCTAATCCTATTCTGTGTGATACTGTATACTGAGCTGTGTATCTAATCCTATCCTGTGTGATACTGTATACTGAGCTGTGTATCTAATCCTATCCTGTGTGATACTGTATACTGAGCCGTGTATCTAATCCTATCCTGTGTGATACTGTATACTGAGCCGTGTATCTAATCCTATCCTGTGTGATACTGTATACTGAGCCGTGTATCTAATCCTATCCTGTGTGATACTGTATACTGAGCTGTGTATCTAATCCTATCCTGTGTGATACTGTATACTGAGCTGTGTATCTAATCCTATCCTGTGTGATACTGTATACTGAGCTGTGTATCTAATCCTACCATGTGATACTGCTGAGCTGTGTATCTAATCCTATCCTGTGTGATACTGTATACTGAGCTGTGTATCTAATCCTATCCTGTGTGATACTGTATACTGAGCTGTGTATCTAATCCTATCCTGTGTGATACTGTATACTGAGCTGTGTATCTAATCCTATCCTGTGTGATACTGTATACTGAGCTGTGTATCTAATCCTATCCTGTGTGATACTGTATACTGAGCTGTGTATCTAATCCTATCCTGTATGATACTGTATACTAAGCTGTGTATCTAATCCTATCCTGTGTGATACTGTATACTGAGCTGTGTATCTAATCCTACCATGTGATACTGTATACTGAGCTGTGTATCTAATCCTATCCTGTGTGATACTGCTGAGCTGTGTATCTAATCCTATCCTCTGTGATACTGTATACTGAGCTGTGTATCTAATCCTATTCTGTGTGATACTGTATACTGAGCTGTGTATCTAATCCTATCCTGTGTGATACTGTATACTGAGCTGTGTATCTAATCCTATCCTGTGTGATACAGTATACTGAGCTGTGTATCTAATCCTATCCTGTGTGATACAGTATACTGAGCTGTGTATCTAATCCTATCCTGTGTGATACTGTATACTGAGCTGTGTATCTAATCCTACCATGTGATACTGCTGAGCTGTGTATCTAATCCTATCCTGTGTGATACTGTATACTGAGCTGTGTATCTAATCCTATCCTGTGTGATACTGTATACTGAGCTGTGTATCTAATCCTATCCTGTGTGATACAGTATACTGAACTGTGTATCTAATCCTATCCTGTGTGATACAGTATACTGAGCTGTGTATCTAATCCTATCCTGTGTGATACAGTATACTGAGCTGTGTATCTAATCCTATCCTGTGTGATACAGTATACTGAGCTGTGTATCTAATCCTACCATGTGATACAGGCCTCTGCTATGTCTTTCACCTCCTTGTGTTCCTGGGCCGTCACCGATTTGTCTCTTTCCCCCCTGTAATAGGATTGGGGGGCCCTACGGTGGAGTCCTCTAGAAGGAGGATCCTGGGACACATTAGTGGCCCCGCGGCCTCTCCATTCGGGGCCCCAGTCTCAGCCTTATCCACTGGTTTGTGTTTTGTCAGGAACAGCGACAGATTCCCCGCAGCTCGGGACGGTTACGGCGTCTGCATGATAATCCAGAAGCCGTGATAAATGATCCAGACTGTGTACAGAAAATGTAATAATCCAGAAGAGCCGCGTCTCCACCAGATCCGGATAATGACTGCAATAACTCAGATCCAGGAGAGAATCTGCCTGTGTGTACAGCGCTCAGCCAGTCACAAGCTGCAGACAGGGGGGCAGGGGGTGCAGGACCCCAAATAATCCACAACATGGGGCTGCTAGTCAGGGGCCCCCACGTGCCAGCTCAGCATTATCATAGGGACATTATTTCTCATATCGACCAATCAGAATCCAGCTTTATGTTTTTTGCAGCAACTGATTGGCTGCTCTGAGGTGCAGGGAAACCCACGAGGACACCAAGGGGCAGGAAGTGTTGTCACAGGGGCGCTGAATGGTCTTCTCTAAAAACAGTATGAGAAAATCATGGCTGCTTCCTTCCAAAAACAGAGTCCCACCTGTCCCTGGGTTCTATTCAGTTCTATTGAAGTAACTGAGGCTGAGCTGCAGTACCGCACATAACCTGTGGACTGGGGTGGTGCTGTGACCCCCGCCCCGGGATCTGAAGTATTATAGACCCCCGACTGGGGTCAGTCAGTATGGATAGAATGCACAGGGGTCCTGCAAATTGAGCAGATCATGGCAGGACTTATAGCTCTGTTAGGGTTGAGCTGATCTTGAGATTTCAGGATCGATTTTAAAATCCAATTTCCGATAATTTTCCAGCAAAATTTGCTCGATTGCCGATCGGGATACGATCTTTCCCGATCCTGATCGCTCAACTCTAAGCTCTGGTTATCCTGAGCTTCCGGTTTCAAGGATAGAATGCCAGAAGTGCAGTGAAGACTGACAGCGACATGAGGAGGAGAAGGATGTAAGAGACATTCAGGATCTGCAGAAAGCTGGGCACTGCCTCTCCTCCTCTGCCTGCACTGCCGGTAATAGACTACAAGGTGATGTGAGGTTTTCCCTTTGAGCTGCTGCAATGTAGCAGATAAGACGGATCTGTGTAGCCTCAGGGGTTTCCCGAGGCCGCTGCAGACCAGCGCTGCGCTCACTTACACGCCAGCCCGGCTTCTACTTCTAACACTTGCCTGAGGTCTCCCTGAGCGCTGAACACCACTTCACAGGGGCTGCCACCGCTGACATGATGGACCTCAGGGGTCTGCCTTGCTCGACCCCCCTCCCCTCCATTCTTGCCTGTGAGGACATCTGGCAGCTGGGATTTGTAATTTTTCCGAGCGCTTCTATCAATCCTGCTGTTGTAGAATATGTTATCCGTCCTCTCGTGATTTTCCCTCTCGTTTCCCATTCAATGCCGAGCGCTGAACATCTTATTAGGAGAGGAGCGGCGCCGTCCACATTGTAAGCGAATGCAGCCCCCGAGCTGGGGGAGCGGGGGCCAACGCTCAACCTTGCCGGGAAGACCAATCTAAATAATGAGCCGGAAACTTCCAGAACTCTTCAGTCTGTAGTGTCAGGGCCAGAAGGAGAGTGAGGAGGCCGGGAGATTACGATAGCGTGCAGGAGTCAAGAAAAGCTGGGTGATGGTCCACAAGGGTGTTATAATGAGGGCCATACTGATATCTAATGGAATGAATCTGAATAATGAGCCGGAAACTTCCAGAAATCTTCAGTCTGTAGTGTCAGGGCCGGGAGATTATACAGCATGCAGGAGTATGGAAAAGTTGGGTCATGGTCATACTGGTATCCAATTTTCTACAAGGCCTCTAGACTGATACATTGTAACAAACTCTCTGGACAGCAGACAGGCTACATTCACATTCAGACTCCATTGCGATGACGTCAGCAGATGTAAATGTCCCACACACACGGCTTTTTCGGTTTTAAAATGATGGATCCCCGACAGACCCCGCTATAGTCATTGGGGTGCACCGGTCTCCGTATGTAACGCTACTTCACCCAACCACCGGCCCTTTGTTCTGGTCCTTTGATAGGTGAAGCCAGTGTGAACTTACCATTGTGTGAATGCTGAAGGTTTGTTACAATTGTATCCAGTCTAGACAATCCAGGTGACTCCAGATTGATACATTATACCTGCACTGATACATTGTAACAAATTCAGGGCAGGAGAGAGATGGATTGTCTCAACTGGATGAAATTGTAGCAACCCTAAATTGTGAGAATCCGATCGGCCAAAAAACCTATACAGACCTAATACTTGTCACAGCTGAGGGGTTGTTACAAATGTATCAGGTCTGGACAATCCTCTGTGAGTGTAACACATCCGCAGTCACAATGTATCAATTTGCTGTCCAGACTGTTTAGCTCTAGACTGAATACAACTGTAACAAACCTTCAGCTGTGAGAACTGTCAGGAGGGGTTTTCAACTAATGGTGAGGATGTGATACGGAAAGTCTATTAGAAAGTTCTAGAACTTAATAGCCCCGCCACGGTGTATTATATATCAGAGGGTCAGCGGTAATGTCGGCGCTGTGTATAAAACGTGTGCTGCATGAATCCTCTAATGCGATCGCCACGCCGCCATCCGCAGAGTTACGCCAGAGCGCGCGCGGCAGGACTGAAGGCCGACCTGACTACCGGAGAGGCCTTGAATAGAATCGGAGGAGGGAACTTTGCATGTTCAGTTCCAGGGATCTTTGTCTGAAAGTGAAAGGATTAACCTCTGGGCTGACAGCGGCAGCGCCAGGGAGCGGTGAGCGGCGTCCGCAGGTTAAACCAGTCCCCCCAGTTATTTGGAAGGAGGAAAAGCTTTAAACAGTTCAGAAGGTAAAACTATTTCCTTTGAAAACTGGTTAGAATTGTAAATGAATTCCAGGATTAAGTGGTACAAGTGCGGCCGGATGAGCGGCGCGGCTACATTCTGCCATTGTGCGGCTGAGCTGCTAAAAATTTTAATATTTTAATATCCTCTTAAATAATTAATACTTCTAAATTATCAGCTGGCAGAGAGCGCCGTCTCCATGGGACGCGGCCGGCACATCTTCCACATTTAAAGATGAACAGACGCGGGCACGCTGCTGCGGAGGTGCGGGCACCTGGTGCTGGCTCCGAGAGGTCCCGGGGTTCAGGGCTCAGGGCACTGTCATTACCCTCCAGCTAAACACATAAAAGTGACTTTTTGGTTCCCCTTCCCCCAGTTACGGCCTGGCCCACCCTAAACTCACTTCTGGACAGGTCAGGTATTCTGTGGCCAAGACCACGTGGCGCTCAGATGTAGCAGTGCTGAGTGTGTTCAGGAAGGGTTACTCTGGGTATTCTTACAGCAGTAGGTAGACGGGACACTCAGAGTGATTGCATCTTTGGGGAACATGTCAAGCTCAGCTCAGCTGAACCTACACAACTCCCTTCTGCTATATCTCTGGGGTTACCTGCTCAGACTGACAGACTCAGGTCTACGAAACGTCTACTACAGCTCGACTGGAAACTGCACCGCAAAGTAAAATCATCTTGGGTTGTGCGCGACCGAAATCTCAGACCTGTTATATCTGACAAACTCAGTTCTGCTGCACCTGACTCAGCTCTGCTGCACCTCACATAAGTCCTCTCTGTCTCCTCTCATAGAGTTCACTCTGTTGCATCTGACAAACCCAGCTCTGCTGCACCACTACATGTTCTGATTAGGGCGATCGGGATCGGAAAAGATCGGATTCCGATCGGCAATCGAGCAAATTTCCGGCAGGATCGAGGTCAGAGGTTATCTCAAGATCGGCTCAACCCTATCCATGTATATATCAATAATAGGGTTCAGCGATTGGGAAAGATCGAATCCCAATCGGCAATCGAGCAAGTTTCATGATCTGCTGGAAAATGATCGGAAATCGGATTTTAAAATCGATCCTGAAATCTCAAGATCGGCTCCACCCTAAGTCCTGATATTATAACTATACAGGCGCCGCTTATCTCCACCAACAGACGTCACGTGTGACACAGTGCCCTAATTTGCTCTGCAAAAAAGAGGTTCTGCAGCAGCTAAAAGAATCAGATGTCACTTGGTTCTGACTTCTGAACTATTTCAATCTGGTACCATTCTACTAGTTATGGGAAACCATCAGCAATCCCTGTACCATTTTATACGCCTCCTGACCTAATACTTCTCAGAGCGGAAGATTTGTTACAGTTGCATCCAGTCTATGAGCTGAACAGTCACCAGATGGATACAATGTAGCACAGAGGATTGTCTAGGCTCACACACTGTTACAAACCCTCAGCTTCCATATACATTAGCTCTATATGAGGTTTCAACCTTGGGGTATAATGAAGAGAATCGGAGGCTGAAAACCCGATCCAGCAACTTATTACAGCTGGGGGTTTGTTACAAGAGTCTGAACAATCCTCTGTGAGCAGCACAAACCAAAGTATCAGCGGGTAAGTCTCTGTTCACATCTCGCCTCAGCGCTTTCCTGTATAGATTAGTACAGTCCATTCCGCTTTTCTGTCCAATTGTACCAAACCCTCAGCTGTGAACAGCGCTGCGTCTGTACAGCCTCTGGATGTATACAGGGTTCACTGACAGATAAAAAATAGAAACAAAATCCAGGAAAAAGTTGCAAAAACTTTCATTATACGACGATGAAGCTTTGTCACCAAATTCTGCAAACTGTTGTGAACTACAAGTTCCAGCATGATAGATGAAATCCCGTCCGGGGAGCGGAGACGTCGTCTGATGGGAACATCTCGCACTCTTTGGGTGACAGATCATTTTGGTATTTGCAGCCACAATAAAGGTTAATATTAATAATGTAAGCAGACGGTAGGCGGCAGTACCAGGCTGCGCCAGCAGAGGGCAGGAGAGTCAGGCCTGGTGGTGCAGGATGCCAGCACGTGTACCCTGGCACTGCCACTCCGCTCTGGGCTCACAGGCCGGCTACTACCCGCTAAGTACATCACATTGCCCTAGAATTCCCGAAAAAAAAAAAGAGAGCAAAAACAATTAATTCTGGGTAAAATCCTCCATCTCATTTAGCGGTAATCTGTATGTTGCCGTACAGTATGTAATCCTCCTCTCATACGCCTCAATTACAATTATTTATCTCCGCAGTCGCAGAATTCATTAGTCAGAGAGCTGCAATTATGCTAAAACTAATTAACCCCTTCTCAGCTCGCCGGGCGGCGCTGAAGGGGTTAATGCCAAGTGTACGGAATCTGTCCATTTACCGTGTCAATGGCAGATGAGACGGCGCGGCGTTCTCTGGGGCCCCCGCACACAGAACACTGGGAAATCCGGGGCCCCAATGTCAAAGACTGATCAGAACCTGCAGGACTGAAAGGGGGAGCCCGGGACTGAAAACTTGTATGTGGTCAGGAGGGGGGGCTAGAGAGTAAAGATGTCCGGAAACCGACCTGTCTCCTCCCCCCGCTCCTGCACTGAGTCCGTCATCACTGCTGCTGTATACAGCCTGTATGACATCACTGCTGCTCTGTTGTATACAGCCTGTATGACATCACTGCTGCTCTGTTGTATACAGCCTGTATGACATCACTGCTGCTCTGTTGTATACAGCCTGTATGACATCACTGCTGCTCTGCTATATACAGCCTGTATGACATCACTGCTGCTCTGCTATATACAGCCTGTATGACATCACTGCTGCTCTGCTATATACAGCCTGTATGACATCACTGCTGCTCTGCTATATACAGCTTGTATGACATCACTGCTGCTCTGCTATATACAGCCTGTATGACATCACTGCTGCTCTGCTATATACAGCTTGTATGACATCACTGCTGCTCTGCTATATACAGCTTGTATGACATCACTGCTTCTGCTCTGTTGTATACAGCCTGTATGACATCACTGCTGCTCTGTTGTATACAGCCTGTATGACATCACTGCTGCTCTGTTGTATACAGCCTGTATGACATCACTGCTGCTCTGTTGTATACAGCCTGTATGACATCACTGCTGCTCTGCTATATACAGCTTGTATGACATTACTGCTGCTCTGTTGTATACAGCCTGTATGACATCACTGCTGCTCTGTTGTATACAGCCTGTATGACATCACTGCTGCTCTGCTAAATACAGCTTGTATAACATCACTGCTTCTGCTCTGTTGTATACAGCCTGTATGACATCACTGCTGCTCTGTTGTATACAGCTTGTATGACATCACTGCTTCTGCTCTGTTGTATATAGGTTGTATGACATCACTGCTTCTGCTCTGTTGTATATAGGTTGTATGACATCACTGCTGCTCTGTTGTATACAGCTTGTATGACATCACTGCTTCTGCTCTGTTGTATACAACCTGTATGACATCACTGCTGCTCTGTTGTATATAGCTTGTATGACATCACTGCTGCTCTGTTGTATACAGCTTGTATGTCATCACTGCTGCTCTGTTGTATATAGCTTGTATGACATCACTGCTGCTGTATACAGCCTGTATGACATCACTGCTTCTCTGTTGTATACAGCCTGTATGACATCACTGCTGCTCTGTTGTATACAGCCTGTATGACATCACTGCTGCTCTGTTGTATACAGCTTGTATGACATCACTGCTGCTCTGTTGTATACAGCTTGTATGACATCACTGCTGCTCTGTTGTATATAGCTTGTATGACATCACTGCTGCTCTGTTGTATACAGCTTGTATGACATCACTGCTGCTGTATACAGCCTGTATGACATCACTGCTGCTCTGTTGTATATAGCTTGTATGACATCACTGCTGCTCTGTTGTATATAGCTTGTATGACATCACTGCTGCTCTGTTGTATACAGCTTGTATGACATCACTGCTGCTCTGTTGTATATAGCTTGTATGTCATCACTGCTGCTCTGTTGTATATAGCTTGTATGACATCACTGCTGCTCTGTTGTATACAGCTTGTATGACATCACTGCTGCTCTGTTGTATACAGCTTGTATGACATCACTGCTGCTCTGTTGTATACAGCCTGTATGTCATCACTGCTGCTCTGTTGTATATAGCTTGTATGTCATCACTGCTGCTCTGTTGTATATAGCTTGTATGTCATCACTGCTGCTCTGTTGTATATAGCTTGTATGACATCACTGCTGCTCTGTTGTATATAGCTTGTATGACATCACTGCTGCTCTGTTGTATATAGCTTGTATGACATCACTGCTGCTCTGTTGTATACAGCCTGTATGACATCACGGCTGCTGCCTCTCTCTATATAAACAGAGTAGCTCAGGTAATGGCTGCCACAGTGCAAGAATGAGGGGCAGGGGCAGGGACCCCCCCCCCCCCCCCCCTCCAGACTGCGTTATGTTGTCAGTATTCTGAGCGACCCCCTTTAAAGAGAAGTCCCATCTTTCAGGTCCAGAACACTTCACCATTTCATTTCTTAATATATTTTTAAAGCAGGTATAACTTCGCTGATACAGAACTCCAAATCCCCAGCACAGACATAGACAGAATAATATCACTTACTCTATCTGCTGCCACCACTAGGAGGAGCTGAGGAGCAACTGCATACTGTGTTATCATTGAGTTTAATGTATGCACTAAGCTCCTGAGCTCCCCCTAGTGGTGGCTGCAGGTAGGCAGAATGTTATTATGTAGGTGGGTGGGCAGTAATATCTCATTAACATCCAAGGCACCAACAACAGTGACAGCCAGAGTGCCCCATAACACTGACATCCACCAGGCCCCAAAACCCTATAAGTGCCCCCATAACAGTGACATCCACAATGCCTCGTAACAGTGACAGCCACAGCGCCCCCACAACTTACAAGGGTTTCCCAGGTATTACATCACAGTCACATTCTGGCTGTCGGCTCCTTATAGCGCCATCTGGTGTTACATATAGTGTGTGATGTGTTGTGTTCCTTGCACAGCAGCTATTGCCTCTCTGGTATCAGCCAGGTCCTCAGTCACCACCCCCTGAGCTCCGTCTCCAGCTGACTGATGGCCGATCCTTTACTGGTCTTGCATTTTGCGGTGACTACTTCCAGGCTCTGCCTTATAATCCAGAACGTCTGATAATCCGGCACCGCCAGGCCCCACTAATACCGGATAATCACAATGTTACCAGAGGGGGCGCTACAACAGATGAAGGATTCTGCCTGTCTGAGTGCCAAGGAGGTGGGTGAGGTTCTGGGTACAGTAGTGCTTATAGGGGCAGGTATATTCACTTTGGACACCGGTGTAAGTGTACAGTCAGGTAATGGGGGGGGGGGGGGTATCCAGGAAGCAGAGACCCCACTCCAGAGGCCTCTGTCAGGTAATGGGGGGGTATCCAGGCAGCAGAGACCCCACTCCAGAGCCCTCTGTCAGGTAATGGGGGGGGTATCCAGGCAGCAGAGACCCCACTCCAGAGGCCTCTGTCAGGTAATGGGGGGGTATCCAGGCAGCAGAGACCCCACTCCAGAGCCCTCTGTCAGGTAATGGGGGGGGGGGGTATCCAGGCAGCAGAGACCCCACTCCAGAGCCCTCTGTCAGGTAATGGGGGGGGGGGGGGTATCCAGGCAGCAGAGACCCCACTCCAGAGCCCTCTGTCAGGTAATGGGGGGGGGTATCCAGGCAGCAGAGACCCCACTCCAGAGCCCTCTGTCAGCCGCTCAGACAGCCAGTCCATCACCATTACCCACAACACGTCTCATTACCTGCCTGCCAGATACCCCCCCAGTCCTGCCATCTGCATTGAATTAAAAAATGACGAAACCAATCATTGTCACCCGGGGTGGACGCGCGCCTGACACCTTCATTTCCATCTCTGGAGCGCTCGCCGGCAAATCAAAAAGAGCTTTGAAACATGTTCGGTGTGTGTTGATGGAGCGACAATGAAAACCTTGGCAGCGGGGACGCGGTACCTCTCACATCAGCCATTGTACAGCAACCAAAATGTTCCTCTTCCTATCCAGAGGCGGAACGGCGGTGCCAGCAGCTCAGAGACAGCGGCCCCGGGGTAATTGTCACACAGAGCAGTCACAGCGCTCATTAACCCCGCGCAGAACAGCAGACAGACATTGTGCTGAATGGTGATGGGCGGGGGAGAGGATAGCCGACATATTACCTACCCCATATACCCCGGGGAATACAGACAGTGATGGCGGGGCACTGCCAACACCTGGAGAGGATAGCCGACATATTACCTACCCCATATACCCCAGGGAATACAGACAGTGATGGCCAGGGCACTGCCAACACCTGGAGAGGATAGCCGACATATTACCTACCCCATATACCCCAGGGAATACAGACAGTGATGGCCGGGCACTGCCAACACCTGGAGAGGATAGCCGACATATTACCTACCCCATATACCCCAGGGAATACAGACAGTGATGGCCAGGGCACTGCCAACACCTGGAGAGGATAGCCGACATATTACCTACCCCATATACCCCAGGGAATACAGACAGTGATGGCCGGGCACTGCCAACACCTGGAGAGGATAGCCGACATATTACCTACCCCATATACCCCAGGGAATACAGACACTGATGGCCGGGCACTGCCAACACCTGGAGAGGATAGCCGACATATTACCTACCCCATATACCCCGGGGAATACAGACACTGATGGCCGGGGCACTGCTAACACCTGGAGAGGATAGCCGACATATTACCTACCCCATATACCCTGGGGAATACAGACAGTGATGGCCGGGGCACTGCTAACACCTGGAGAGGATAACCAGCATATTACTTACCCCATATACCACGGGGAATACAGACAGTAATGGCCGGGCACTGCCAACACATGGAGAAGATAGCCGACATATTACCTACCCCATATACCCCGGGGAATACAGACACTGATGGCCGGGGCACTGCCAACACATGGAGAGGATAGCCAACATATTACCTACACCATATACCCCGGGGAATACAGACAGTGATGGCCGGGCACTGCCAACACCTGGAGAGGATAGCCAACATATTACCTACCCCATATACCCCAGGGAATACAGACAGTGATGAACGGGGCACTGCCAACACCTGGAGAGGATAGCCGACATATTACCTACCCCATATACCCCGGGGAATACAGACAGTGATGGCCGGGGCACTGCCAACACCTCGAGAGGATAGCCGACATATTACCTACCCCATATACCCCGGGGAATACAGACAGTGATGGCCGGGGCACTGCCAACACCTCGAGAGGATAGCCGACATATTACCTACCCCATATACCCCGGGGAATACAGACAGTGATGGCCGGGCACTGCCAACACTTGGAGAGGATAGCCGACATATTACCTACCCCATATACCCCAGGGAACACAGACAGTGATGGCCGGGGCACTGCCAACACCTGGAGAGGATAGCCGACATATTACCTACCCCATATACCCCGAGGTATACAGACAGTCATGGCTGGGGGACTGCCAACACCTGGAGAGGATAGCCAGCATATTACCTACACCATATACCCCGGGGAACACAGACAGTAATGGTGGGGCACTGCCAACACCTGGAGAGGATAGCCAACATATTACCTACCCCATATACCCTGGGGAATACAGACAGTGATGGCCGGGGCTCTGCCAACACCTGGAGAGGATAACCAGCATATTACCTACCCCATATATCCCGGGGAACACAGACAGTAATGGCAGGGCACTGCCAACACATGGAGAGGATAGCCAACATATTACCTACCACATATACCCCGAGGTATACAGACAGTCATGGCCAGGGCACTGCCAACACATGGAGAGGATAGCCAGCATATTACCTACACCATATACCCCGAGGTATACAGACAGTCATGGCCAGGGCACTGCCAACACATGGAGAGGATAGCCAGCATATTACCTACACCGTATACCCCGGGAAATACAGACAATAATGGCAGGGCACTGCCAACACCTGGAGAGGATAGCCAACATATTACCTACCCCATATACCCCGAGGAATACAGACAGTAATGGCCGGGGCACTGCCAACACCTGGAGAGGATAGCCGACATATTACCTACCCCATATACCCCGGGGAATACAGACAGTGATGGCCGGGCACTGCCAACACCTGGAGAGGATAGCCGACATATTACCTACACCATATACCCCGGGAAACACAGACAGTGATGGCTGGGTAACACAGGCCCCGTAACACTCAGAGTACCCCCGCCCCACACTTGTTGTCTCTTCCCATCCACTACATTTGGTCTATAACACAGACCCATTTTCTTCCTAAATTTTTTTGGGGAAAAAGTGCGCTTTATAGATTGAAAAATACTTTACTAAAAATTGTAGAAATACTAGAAAATACTTTAAAAAATTCTATAATAACTATAACTGCGAGAAAACACTATAAATGACTAAAAGTACTAGAAATACTTAAAAATACTATAAATGGTAAGACTACTGTAATATACACAAAATTACTAAGAAATCCTATAAGTAGTGTGACTACAGGAGGGCCCTGTTACATCCCTGATAATACCACCATACTGAACCACTATAATACCCACATACAGTGCCCCAATAGCAGCATACAAAGCACAAATTATACCAAAGCCAAAAAATATCACCATGCAGAGCCAAAATAATACCACCAGCCTAAATAATACCCACATACAGTGCCTAAATAATATCACCGTATAAAGAGCAAAAATACAACCATACAAGGCTCACATAATACAACCATACATACCTAAATAATACAACCATACAGTGCTCACATAATACAACCATACAAAACCTAAATAATACAACCATACAGTGCTCACATAATACAACCATACACAGCCTAAATAATACAACCATACAGTGCTCACATAATACAACCATACACAGCCTAAATAATACAACCATACAGTGCTCAAATAGTACAACCATACAGTGCTCAAATAATACAACCATACAGTACTCACATAATACAACCATACACAGCCTAAACAATACAACCATACAGTGCTCACATAATACAACCATACAAAACCTAAATAATACAACCATACAGTGCTCACATAATACAACCATACAAAACCTAAATAATACAACCATACAGTGCTCACATAATACAACCATACACTTCTAAATAATACAACCATACAGTGCTCACATAATACAACCATACACAGCCTAAATAATACAACCATACAGTGCTCAAATAGTACAACCATACAGTGCTCAAATAATACAACCATACAGTACTCACATAATACAACCATACACAGCCTAAACAATACAACCATACAGTGCTCACATAATACAACCATACACAGCCTAAATAATACAACCATACAGTGCTCACATACAGTGCTTACAAAAACCCATAGCAGACTCCAAGGCTGCAGTCAGGCCACTCTATACCGTATACAGTATATTAGGGTTCTCATAGAGGGATGTCTGGAGCGCTTTATTTGAAGAACTATGTGACGCAATGACTCCAGGCGAGATGGTTTGTATTACTGTACATTTTATTTTCCAAGAAGTTTGCAGAGTGAAAGTCTTCTGAGTCTGACTCTGCGTCTGCCCGACCTCGTCCCTGGGATCACTTCTACTATGGAATCCTACTGTAACCAATTCTGTGACTATGGTGCCGCCACACTGTGCACCCACTCCATCCTATAGCGTGTGTCCCCTTAGTTCTGGGTTAGCTGGATTGTGCTCTGTCCTTTGGGGCAGAGGGTAAGTTGTTGGCCCAGTCGCTGAATTGCCCCCTTGGTACAGAGCGGCCATTTTGTTCCGGCTGTGGCTCACGAGCAGATCTGTGAGGACAAATACCGGAGCAGCTGTTCCTCCGAGCACGTGGGGAATTTTGGAGCGAGGACGACTTAAGCATATTGCAGCAGTTGTCTCGCATGTAAAACTGTTTGTTTCGTTTGTTGGAAAGATTACTTCATAAATGGTGGGGGGTAAAGAGCTCTATTTACTAATGGAGGGAGGGGGCGCTACAGCCCAACACAAGGGTCCTTCACTTCCTCCTTACATAACTGTGCTGATAGTTAGATGGGGGCTTTGTCCTCCCTCAATCCAGCGCTCTGTTCCAATCGCTCTTCTATCTGCCAGTGTTCAACTTGAACTTTTTGGTTCAGGAATAAAACACCCAAAATACAGTGAAGACTGACACACAGGCTGGGATTGTAACTGCGCACAACACAAGAGAATTAGATATTCCTGGAACAACTAGATAACGATCTGAAACCTGGTGCTGACATTTGTGTTACTGTTTATCCTCAATTTCTTGGTTCATGAATAGAACTCCTAAGATACTGCTGAGACTGACACACAAGGCGGGCAGTGGGAGAATCAATGCGGAATTCTACATTGTGGGTCTGCAAAATGCAACGCAGTTACCCCAGTCGGCACCAAAATGACCAGGGGGTAAGAAGAAGGAAAAATCTATAGTAGGCCCCCCAATTACAAAGTATCATTGGGAGTCCTGGTCTCCTCATATCGGGAAGAAACATCTTATCGGCCCCCTAAGGCTCCTGGGCCGGGGTGTGACCTCATCTTCTAGACCCCTGGTAATGGCAGCAGTTGTCAGACACTATTGGTTGTCAGAGGTCACCTTATATACCACTATAGGAAATATTACAGAGATTCAGGAACTTCTTGTGGATGAGACACTTTGTAACTAGCACTTGTGGAAGAACCTCCTGAAGCGCGTCGGCTCTTACAGTAAAGATCCCTTCCCTGGTGATATCATCCTCACGAGAAAACCGCGGTCCTGGGCTGAACACTTCAGGGTTGGTCCGACAGTGAGTATAACAGGGGTCGGCTCTCTGATCATTTAGGGGTCAGAAAACAAGAGCTGATCCTTGTGTAACATCACAGGGTGCAATGGAAACGCAGAGAGACGAGTGTCTGCTCACCTGGTTGGGTTGTGATGGAGTCTTTAGACACAAGTCAGTGCTGGTAGTGCAGGACAGCTCAATGGGCAGCAGCTGCAGTGACGTCACAAGGACGTAATATATGGATACAATGGAAGGACAGAACTGTCTGGGATACAGGCCGAAGGACAGTATCAGAAACTTCTTTATTATTGGAATGAGAACATGGCACAACGCGTTTCGGACCACTGATGGTCCTTTCTCAAGTGCACATCACTGGTCAGAAACGCGTCGTGCCATGTTCTCATTCCAATAATAAAGAAGTTTCCGGTTTGTA
Source organism: Leptodactylus fuscus (assembly GCF_031893055.1). Lineage (NCBI taxonomy): Eukaryota > Metazoa > Chordata > Amphibia > Anura > Leptodactylidae > Leptodactylus > Leptodactylus fuscus. The sequence continues at coordinate 6,495,007 of NC_134266.1, forward strand.
CGGGTGAGCGCTGTATCTCAAACAGGTCGGTCCATCCATTGCCTCCATCGTCGGGTCAGGGTTCTAACAATTTAAGGATCTGGTTTATGAGTCTCTTCTGAGCCCTGATAATGTAGAGGTCACGTCTGATTACCCTTTGATAATTAAGGGGTCTGGCCTGGTCTCTGATCATTTAGAGAAGAGTTTCCCAAACTTTTTTTTTCTCGTAGACCACTTTCAAAATGTTACTGTTTTCGGTGGACCCCCTGCTGTGACATTTCTACCGTATTCCCAAAACACGTAAAAAAATGTGAAGATTAGATCTAACGATGGAAATTTGTTCCAACCCTAAATTCGGAGTGGTAAAACTAAAAAGAAAAATAGTATATTGTCTGGTGTTCTATTTATAAAATGAAGGGAGGTTCTAGAAAAAAAAAAAAAAAAAAAAAAAGGAAATTAAAGCTAAATATTATAAGCAAAAAATTAGCAAAATTATTTTTTCGCGCTGTTAGGATTGTGTGAGATCCGTAGCGCCTAAACAATTTTTAGCCAAAAAATCTGAAAATTATAATCTTAAAGCTTCAAAATGTTTTTTTTTAAAGTCTCAGTACGACCATTCACCGAAATACAGTCGGTGTCAGAAATCACCGAAAAATTTGGAATGTTTTTTTGCTCCCTTCATTTTTTTTTGAGTAGCGTTTTATTTGCCTACATTAATAGGGAAAGCCAAGACAACATTTTTGTTCTTTACTATCAAAACCATATGAATTTTCGTGGACCCCCCACTTACAACTTTTTTTTCACGCTAACGTAGACCCCCGCCGAGTCTCCCATGGACCCCTGGGGGTTCACCTGGACCACTTTGGGAATCACTGATCTAGAGGTCTCGTCTGAGTATTGATATTTTAGGAGTCAGGTCTGGATTCTGATCATTTCGGGGTCAGGTCTGGATTCTGATCATTTAGAGGTCTCATCTGGTCTTTGAATATTTATGTATCTGGGTCCTGATACTTTAGGGGTCTGGTTTATGCATCTGCTCTGGATCCTGAGAATGTAGAGGTCTGATCTAGATCCTGATAATTTGGCAGACTCATCTGGGCTTTGATCATGTATGTATCTGGTCTGGGTCCTGATAATTTAGGGGTCTGGTTTATGGGTTTGATCTAGATCCTGGTAATATAGGGGACTGTACTGGGTCCTGATATTTTAGGGGTTTGGTCTAGATCCTGATAATTTAGGTTCTGGTCTGAATTCTGATAATATAGGGGTCTGTACTGGGTCCTGATAATTTAGGGGTCTGGTTTATGGGTCTGATCTAGATCCTGGTAATATAAGAGATTGTATTGGGTTCTGATAATTTAGGGGTCTGGTCTAGATCCTGATAATTTAGAGGTCTCATAGTCTCTGATAATTTAGGGGTCTCCATTGTTCATTATAACACAAGTTTTCGGTAAGGGGCCCATGACCTGTACTGCCAGTGGGCCGGACCATTCTCTGGCCACCCCTGCAAAGACCTCAATCCTCAGAGAACCCCTTTCAGAGATGGATGTACGTCTTTAAAGCGCCATTTTTGGTGAACCGTCAGTGACGTGAAGACAGCAGACTAGACAGCTACGTGACGCCTGACGCTGCCGCGCGCTGCCCTCGTCTCACACATCTCGGTAGTCATTTTGGCAGAAAATACCTTTACAAAAATAGCAGAGAGGAGAACGATGGCGCTTCCTCCCAGTAGCTGAGTCGTCTTGGGGCTGGGCGGAATCCTCCGATGTCTGGGGACCGATCTCAAGGAATGTTATTCCTGGCTGATGTAACACAATCATTGGCAGGGGCACATATTTATTTCCTGCGCTCAGCGTATATGTTATTGTGATATCTTTATTAACTATTCGCGTGCTCCGTCACTGCTAGCCACACTTTGGTCCGCTGCCAGTTCTCCGAATCAGCGACCAGGATCCATCCGGAGCCGCTTCATGCAAAGCTATGATGATCATGACCTCTGGGTCACTCTAATTATACCCAATCACAGAAGCCCAGGGAGCGGAGGGCGACGGGTGCGGGGTCAGGGGGCTCAGCCCAAGACTCAGCTTCAGTATTGTCTCATGAAATTGCTCTGACTTGGCTTCTGTCTAGATCTCTGCTTGCTGTCAGGACTTGCCAGTACTTTTCTACTCATCACAACTGAGGGTTTGTCACAATTGTATCCAGTCAGTCAGCCTTAGAGTCCGGACTCTGGATACAATGTATCGTTATAGTGTATGGCCCTACGTCCCGTCATTCATAAGGGGTTGTCCAGAATTAGAAAAACATGGCTGCTTTCTTCTGGAAACAGCGCCCTCATCCTTGGGTTGTGTAGACTGGCCTCATCGGAGTAGAGGGGCTGAGCTGCAGTACCACACACAACCTGTGGATAGGTGTGGCATTGTTTATAGCCATGTTTTTCTAATCCTGGACATCCCTTTGAAGGGGTTTTCCAGACTTATTTAAGGATCACCAGGTGAAGGTCCAGCCCCTGGGACTAGGGCCGATCCGCTGCTTGAAGGTGCCTCAGGGTTTGGGTGAGTGTTGTGGGCTCTTGAGAGCAAATCAAGTACAGCGCTGCACATTGTATAGTGGCCATGCTTGGTATTGCAGCGCAGCCCCATTCACTAGCGGCGAACAAGTCATGTGACTATTAAACATGACATTCTATGACCTGTGATCAGGGAGTGCCTTCAAACTGCTGATCTGCGCGAGTCTTGGGTGTCAGACCCCCAGGATAGGTGCTGACTGCACAAACTGGAACTAGCTACACAGTATATCATCCAAAATGACAGCGCCATACACTGCGCTGTGGCCATGCCTAGTTACTGCAGTCATTCTTATTCCAGGGATCATAAATAGTCAGGTCCCAGAAAACCCCTTTACACACCGTTCTGGAATAAGATGGCATCATAGACAGGACCCCCCCTCCCCCGTGATGATGATAGGGTATTATAGCATTATTATAGTATAGGGGGATTACAGTGGAGTGGGTGAGGGGCTGGAGGTGTCATTACTGGGCAGAGCACAGAATGGCGGATTAGCCGGGTCTCATTAATACTCTGGGCAGATGTTGCAGCCGCTCGGATCCACAGAGGCCGCTGCGCTGATTTGTGACTTTTGTTTGCTGTTCTCGGTGGAGGGATGTAATCTGTTTAAGCATCAGAACATCCTTCGTGCCAGGTAGCCTCATTCATCAGCCCTGTCACCGCCGCGAGCCCAGAGCAATCACCGCCGGATCCACATCATTTCACGTGAAGACTGGTGGACGTCATGCGGGGTGGGATGAGGACATCATGGAGCAGGTTCTGCTGGGGGGGCAGAGCCCTCACTATCCTGGATGGCAACAGGCTAATACAATGTATTCAGGGGATTTGGGGATTTATCTATTTTCTTCTGGGTCAGTTTTTACGCTGGGCCCCGGGACTGCAGGGCCCCCAGTTAGATTGGGCAGTAGCTTCCTATCTTCTACACTCCCCACTGGGGCCCTGGGTTGTCTCAACTCCCCGTATTATGGATTTAGGCCCCCAAGATACAATAATTCTGGGGTCCAGGAGATAGCCCATAGCACCCATAGCTGGTCTATGATTGTTAGCGCCTGGGCCGTGGGGACACTGAGTGATGAGAACTTGTGTACAGCGCTCTGGAATAGGTTAGTGCTATATAATAATACAACATATAAGAGTAAAGATTAAAGCTAATGGATGGGGGTGAATAAGTAACATGCCCCCCTGTCCCTCACCTAAAACCATCAGCAATGAACTTTACCATAAGACCCACTGAAAATCATTAAACAAGGTGATCGCACCGAGGAGACCAAAGGTCGCCCGGGGTCATCAGACTATCCCTTGAAACTTCAGTTTGTATCTCTGTGTAAGTCTACAGCTTCACCCCAATGTCCGAAATTCAGGATGGCCCATGAAGTGGAGACAAATGTATCCGGTCTACACAATGCTCTGTGAGCTAAACACATCATCAGCAGCCCCACACATCTGTCTGTGAGTTTGCTACAATGTATCAGTCTGGAGTGCGGTCTCTTAAGCTCACAGAATATTGTCTAGACTGAATACAACTGTCTCCAGTTCTCAGCTGAGGATTTGTTACAATTGCATCTAGTGTCGCTAATGCTCTGTGAATAACAGCTTCGATTCAGACTGACATTGTAATAGACTAGCAGTGAGATTTGTCCTGCTGTTGTGTTTAGCTCACAGAGCATTGTCTGCACTGGATACAGTTGTAACGAAACCTCCACTATGGCAGAACGAGCTATACTGTATATTAGTTTACTACAATGTATCAGTCAGAGCTAAAATACAAAGTGGGAATTTATGGAGCCTTGCAAGCCAGAATATTGTAACATTTGCAACATTTTGCATATTAACCCACTCCCTCCAGCCGGCGAGGTGTCTGCACCAGATGTATCACAATGAATTCTGCAAAAGTTGCAAAATTAGTTGTAATCTCAGTCCAATAAGATCGTGGTATAGAAAGATGAGGAACCTCCCCAGATAGAAGTGTAAGCGTTACACAAGTGTCAGGCTGATCAGGCCTTGGGCAAAGTTCGGTATGATTTGGCACATGTTACGGCAACGCAGCAAACCCAGAAAAACTTGTTTTATAACGTCCCGTCCTGAGAAGTCTGTCTATACAACGTCGCTAATAGGAGGCTGACTTGGGATTGTCCAAGACCTCAAGTGTTTAGGATAGGTCGGCAGTATCAGATCGCACACAATACTTTTCCCAGCTGATGGTTTGTTACTTGGTCACATTGCGCTTCTCAATAGTATCTGCAGGTAGCAGAGAGACCTCCTGACTGCACAACAACCCAAGGTACAAAAGAGAAGTCACATGAAGAAGATGAAAGCAGAATAAGGAAAGACGCTGTGAGGAGACAACTAGAACTACTGAGCGGGTGTGAGACGTAAAGAAACAGATTACAGGAGTCTATCACCAGAACCCAGGATATCAACCCAAATCATAGATTAGATTAGATTGGACTCAATCGCTGCATCTGTTTCCGAGATATCGTTGTTTTTGTCAAAATGCAAATTATCACTTGGAGCAATGGCGGCGCCCTCGTATTAACAAAAACAGCAAAATATCCACAAGAGGCCCCAATTCACAAGGGGAGAACAATGTTAGATTCACATGAGAGAACCTATCTATCTGCAGGACTGGGATGATATGCTGGGTCTGGTGACAGTAACCTATCTATCTGCAGGACTGGGGTGATATGCTGGTCTGGTGACAGTAACCTATCTATCTGCAGGGCTGGGGTGATATGCTGGATCTGGTGACAGTAACCTATCTATCTGCAGGGCTGGGGTGATATGCTGGGTCTGGTGACAGTAACCTATCTATCTGCAGGGCTGGGGTAATATGCTGGATCTGGTGACAGTAACCTATCTATCTGCAGGGCTGGGGTGATATGCTGGGTCTGGTGACAGTAACCTATCTATCTGCAGGGCTGGGGTGATATGCTGGGTCTGGTGACAGTAACCTATCTATCTGCAGGGCTGGGGTGATATGCTGGTTCTGGTGACAGTAACCTATCTATCTGCAGGGCTGGGGTGATATGCTGGTTCTGGTGACAGTAACCTATCTATCTGCAGGGCTGGGGTGATATGCTGGGTCTGGTGACAGTAACCTATCTATCTGCAGGGCTGGGGTGATACACTGGGTCTAGTGACAGTAACCTATCTATCTACAGGGCTGGGGTGATATGCTGGGTCTGGTGACAGTAACCTATCTATCTGCAGGACTGGGGTGATATGCTGGTTCTGGTGACAGTAACCTATCTATCTGCAGGGCTGGGGTGATATGCTGGTTCTGGTGACAGTAACCTATCTATCTGCAGGGCTGGGGTGATATGCTGGTTCTGGTGACAGTAACCTATCTATCTGCAGGGCTGGGGTGATATGCTGGGGTCTGGTGACAGTAACCTATCTATCTGCAGGGCTGGGGTGATATGCTGGTTCTGGTGACAGTAACCTATCTATCTGCAGGGCTGGGGTGATATGCTGGGTCTGGTGACAGTAACCTATCTATCTGCAGGACTGGGGTGATATGCTGGGTCTGATGACAGTAACCTATCTATCTGCAGGGCTGGGGTGATATGCTGGTTCTGGTGACAGTAACCTATCTATCTGCAGGGCTGGGGTGATATGCTGGTTCTGGTGACAGTAACCTATCTATCTGCAGGGCTGGGGTGATATGCTGGTTCTGGTGACAGTAACCTATCTATCTGCAGGGCTGGGGTGATATGCTGGTTCTGGTGACAGTAACCTATCTATCTGCAGGGCTGGGGTGATATGCTGGGTCTGGTGACAGTAACCTATCTATCTGCAGGGCTGGGGTGATATGCTGGTTCTGGTGACAGTAACCTATCTATCTGCAGGGCTGGGGTGATATGCTGGTCTGGTGACACTAACCTATCTATTGTTTGTTTACTAGTGATCAGGTAGGAGGGGTGAATATTTTTGCAACGGGGTCGAGAAGTTTCCAGCTACCTTTTTGCAACAGGCAACATCAATAGCACTTACAGCGGCAGTGTCCCCGCGGCGGTGGTGCAAGGTTCAGCCTATCGAGAGATAATGTGTGCAATGATAGCAGCGAGATGCGAAATAATACCAACAGCTGGTGCTATAAAACTGCTCTTAAAGAAACATATTCATTGGCGGGGGGGTGGGGGGGATCCTGCCAGTGACTAGTGACATGAGCGGCGTAGTCTCTAATTATTCTGATCAGAGAGGGAAACACAACACAAACTTTAATTGTGTTTAGCTGATATTTAATCAGGACGCAGCGAACTGCGGATAAAGCAGAAATTCATAAACCATAATTAGCCCATCGTCACAATCTTATGGTCCACGCTCTCCCTCCGCCGGGGTGTCTGGCACGCTGCCCCAGGATTTTGGCAGTGCTAGAGAGAGCCGAGCAGTTTGAGGTAAGCATCTCGGTACCCCACTCCCTACAATGGATTTGGTCGGAGGGTCTTATCTTTCCCGGCCTATCATTTACCTGGAGCCGGCGGTGGCGGGGAGTTTCTCCTCCCCGCATCTGATAGTCTTATCTTACGTCCCCCTCTGATAGCCACTGAGAGGCTTTTTGGTGCAAAACCAACCTTTTTTTTTCAGAACTTGATCTCCTCCGGTAAAAGGATCTGTGCGCAGTCAGCCGGCGGCGGCGGCGAGGAGGAGGGGGGGGGGGGCGAGGAGAGGTTCTCTGAGGACAAAGAATTCACAGACAGTGGATCCAAAATAAACGTAAACAATCGGAGGCCTCGGACACTCGATACGTTCCGGCCGCGGCGGATACACATTCCATTAGCTTTTTATTACATTACATACATGTTGTCCGCTTGGTAAAAGCTTTACTTACTGTCTGTCTGATTCTGGGAAAGATGAGTGACAGGACGCAAGGTGGCCATCACAAAAGAAGCCGTCACACCCATCTTTCCAAGGCTCTTGTTATGTATAACTGACGTACCATTGCAAAACTAAGTTTCTATCAGTTCCTGGGAAAGCTGTGTGATTAGCGACATAACTCACATTAGAGGCCTTGTAATCTAGAAGGTTCCCTGGCTGCTCGGGGCGTGTCTGTCAGCGCAGGGGTCACTGACTCTAGCTGTCAGCAGGCACAAGTTTTATGCAGCTTTGATTGTGACTAGAGCATAAATCCTGATCAGTAAATGTAAGTGCTCCCATTAGAGAAGACACATATATACATGTATACAGGCGGTCCATGCAGTAGGCTGTATATTGGATAAATCACTCCCGCCCTCCCTTCTGGTTCTAGAACACATTCTTACATTGTCGTCATTGTGATCAGTTACAATGTCTCGTGTCCCCCCAACTGGAGGAGACCCCCCCACCACCACCACCACCATATGCAGCAATGTTCACAGGGGGCTTTGGCCAGGGGAGGCATTTTGTAAGAACTTTGGTACCTCTTTAGTGCGGCAGGTCTGGGCGTCTGGGTCTACGGTCGGTTTTCATTCCTACTCTCCTGAAGGTTCTCATACACATGGGCGATCCCAGAATCCCGCTCGTCTCAGCCGGCAGTCACCTATAGGCAGGAAAGAAAACAGCAAATCGTATAGAATTATATTTACTGGAATGAGATTGCTGAAAGTCAGAGAGAATAAGCCCCGTACACATATGTGTGTATGTGAATGTGTATATGTGTGTACAGATGTGTGTATGTGAATGTGTATATGTGTGTACAGATGTGTGTATGTGAATGTGTATATGTGTGTACAGTACAGATGTGTGTATGTGAATGTGTGTATGTGTGTACAGTACAGATGTGTGTATGTGTATATGTGTGTACAGATGTGTGTATGTGAATGTGTGTACAGATGTGTGTATGTGAATGTACACGTGTATGTGTGTCTGTACATAGAACACACACATAATACACACGTGATACACATATACAGATGATCAGTGCACACACTGGGGCAGGTTTATTACATCACATAACTGTCTGACATATTGTGCACCAGACTTGTTACTTATTTTAAAGACTTTTTAGGCCTCGCTAGATACAAAAACTTCCAGAAAAATGTCACAGAAAAGTGAAATCCTAAAAGGAACACAAAATACCGTTATCTATAGAGCAAGACGAGAGGCGACATGAGGAAGAGAACACTGACCAATCTGTCTGCCAAACTACACCATCGTGAGCTACTGCCGTAAGAGCCGACACATCATCTCCATGATCTCAATAATAATAAATGTACCACAGTACAAACATACACTCATACACACAAATATATATTATACACATTACACACATATAAGCACACACATACACATTACACACACACACATATAAACACATTCCTCAGGCTCCTCTCCCGCTTCTGTCCTGCACATCTTACACCTGTATATACCCTCTATACACTACATGCTCCCCTCATATACACCCTAGGTAGCTGCCTTCTCTCTATCCTACCCCACATACACACAATGCACATCACACAACAAAAATATATCACACGTACACATTATATACTTAATAAATAACCACATATATTATACAACCATACATATAGTATAAGTACTGCACATACACACATCTATCATGTATACATATATACACAGAGTGCACAAATCACTAGCACTTGATACACACATACAACACACATCTTATCAGTACACATAATACACAGATCCATAATACACACTTCATACAGTATATGCATTATACAAACACACATGTTGTCACTATACATGTCATATGTACACACACATGTAGACAGTACGTCATATGCAGATACACACATCATACATGTCTGTCCCTGACTGTAGAGGCAGATCTGTAAGCGGAGACGTGTACACAGATGATGCTGGCGTGCACGGGTGACATCATTTAACCCCCTTAATTCTGAGATCAGCCGGGAACACTGAATCTGTATTATCCTTGTGAAATATTAAGCAGCCTCTTCAGACCGCCGTGGCCTGGCTGTGAGCGGAGACTATAGAAGCCATCAAATATTCACAAGGCGGTCATTCCACACAGCTCGCCCGCACTCGGCTGCCCAGGGTACCAGCATGGCACATTAATGTACATCAGAGGGAGGGAGCGGTCACATCCTATTAAAGGGGCGCTTCACGCTCATTACTTGTCATACACTCGAGGGAGTAACCTGTATACGGCATCCCATAATGATACCCACAGATCCCGTGTACCAGCGGCAGATGGCAGAGCAGGGGCATTGTTACTAATGCAGGGACCTTCCCCCACTTACACATCTCATGCAATGTCTTTTTTACATGAGTGAAGTCAATATATGTCAATGCTGGGGATTGTAGGGTTAATGGACACCACTTAAAGTGCAACTCCAAATAGGAGACAACTTGTCATAAGTGAGTAGTGCAGGGGAACAGAAGAAACTTTGTAATATATCTTATCATAGAAAAATGCTTCCTTCTCTATTTATCCTGGAAGTCTATGGAGAGGGGAGTGGGGAGGAGCAAGCTGCTGGAAAGAGTACAGTCTGCTACACTGAAACTGAACTATTCTGAGACGGATTTCTATCACTGCACAGAGTGAGACAATAACTCAACGGCTCCGCCTCTCTATAGACTTCTGTGTGTGACGAGAAGGAGGAGGAGAGCGGCCTAATTAGAGAAGAAAACAGATTTCTTTAATAATATATATTACAAAGTTTCTTATATTTACATGGACTATTCATTTCGGGGAAGTGGCTAATACTTTGAAGTCACTTTAATAGCAGGTAGAAGGGTTCAGAGGACTCGTATGTTAAGGGTCAGCCATAATCGGGCGACAGTGACCTATGGTGAGAGGCCTTGTCCTGGGATCGTCCACTCTTCTACATGTAGATTAGAAAGAACCACATGACTGATGCCAGACTACACAGGGTTTGTTTGTAGTCTGTAATCATGGCAACACACAGGTTTACATAGACACTGTATACAAATAATGGAATTACTAAACAAGACAATTTACAAAGTTACTTTTTTTTATTTTATCAGTTGAACCAATGGTGCAAAGCTGCAGCCAGGATGTGGGCGGGGTCAGCCCCAATATAGGCGGAGCTATTGAGGGGTCACTTCAAGGTCAATCTAAGACTAGGTGATATTAGCATGTCCCATGACATGTCTTACAAGAAGGTGTTTATCTTCCTCTGATATTGATTCGACAACTCCCATCCTTGTTTCCATCGTGACGCCGCTCCTTGTGCGACACGAAATGGCGCAGGCGGTATGAAGAGAGCGGAAGAAGTGATGTGTTATTTTTCTGGAGACATAACCAGATTTCACCACGATGCCCCGCGCCTCAGGTTTGATAAAGGCGTCTCTGTTCCATATTTATGGGTCTGTGAATGACATCAGATAAACAAGAGCCGAGAGCGGGGAGGGGGAGGAGGAGGAGGAGGAGGAGGAGGAGAGGGTAAAACGCTTTGCTACGTGTTATGAAGCTGTGAAAGGATCTGACGCTCTAATATCCGTTAGCTCCAGCTTGTTAAGGAGCTGCGGAGAGTGCGTGACGACTGCCGGGGCGCTGCATCCAAGTCTAGTGGCTGGGGTCCCCGAAATATTGACAAGATGCCAGGAAGCAAGTAAAGTATTGATGCGGGCGGCCGGCCCCAGCGGCAGACACCTCTCAGACACAGCGTTTAAATGTCACAGATTAATGAATTTTCATGAAACAGTGAGACGAGAAAAAAAAAAAAAACATGATCAAAAAGATTGTTTCCACAGCAGCCGACAGCGGAGAATGTGGTGTCCGACCGACACAAAGCAAACGGATCACATGCCACATAGACATTAGCCAAAGGAGGGCCGGGCAGCCTATGGGCTCCTGGAGGACAAGCTCAGGAGATGGGGGGGCCAAGCTCCCACAATGACAAGCCCGAGTGCTCCGTCTCAGTAATCTCGTAATCGATATTACATTGGTGTAGACATGGCAGAAGGTTTGATTTATGACCTCATGGAGCTGGGACTCCCGAGTATGCAACATATCCAGTGGTAAATGTCACAGCCGGTCCCCACAAGACTCTGAGGAACGGGAAGAGTTAAATGTTAATTGGAGACATGGAGATCTTTTGTTACAAGGGAAACCTTGGTAGAGGAGATAGTGGACTGAGATAGTGGTGGACTAATATACACTATTACCCTGGGGTCTGTCATAACCCAAAGCCTGGGCTGTCAAGGACCAGCACACCCAACATCTCAACCTGCCCTGCATGACCAGCATACTGACTGCACTGTGACAACTCATTAGGTGTGTATTTTCAGTGGGCTTGGATTTTTAGTACATTAGAGTTGTCAGTGTTGTTCCCCCTTGTTCAGATACTCCCATTGCAGAAGGAAAGTCTATTCCTGCACATGATAAGCGCTGTGCTCCTACATAACTCCGCCTGATCATAGAGAGAACTGTGCTGCCTCACACTCACTGCTGCACAGTCCACTCTATCCCCTTTCTGAACTTCACTACACTAGACCTGGATGCTGATTAATGCTATTTGCCAGGATGCTACATAGTCCTGTATATAGTGTTGTTTATTGCTAATTATTAAGGAGGGGAATGGCAATATTTATTGGATCCTGAGATACATCCTATATTATACTCCAGAGCTGCGCTCACTATTCTGCTGGTACAGTCACTGTGTACATCCATTACATTACTTCTCCTGTATTATACCCCAGAGCTGCGCTCACTATTCTGCTGGTACAGTCACTGTGTACATACATTACATTACTTATCCTGTATTATACCCCAGAGCTGCGCTCACTATTCTGCTGGTGCAGTCACTGTGTACATACATTACATTACTTATCCTGTATTATACTCCAGAGCTGCGCTCACTATTCTGCTGGTACAGTCACTGTGTACATACATTACATTACTTATCCTGTATTATACTCCAGAGCTGCGCTCACTATTCTGCTGGTGCAGTCACTGTGTACATACATTACATTACTTATCCTGTATTATACTCCAGAGCTGCGCTCACTATTCTGCTGGTGCAGTCACTGTGTACATACATTACATTACTTATCCTGTATTATACTCCAGAGCTGCGCTCACTATTCTGCTGGTACAGTCACTGTGTACATACATTACATTACTTATCCTGTATTATACTCCAGAGCTGCGCTCACTATTCTGCTGGTGCAGTCACTGTGTACATACATTACATTACTTATCCTGTATTATACTCCAGAGCTGCACTCACTATTCTGCTGGTGCAGTCACCGTGTACATACATTACATTACTTCTCCTGTATTATACTCCAGAGCTGCGCTCACTATTCTGCTGGTGCAGTCACTGTGTACATACATTACATTACTTATCCTGTATTATACTCCAGAGCTGCGCTCACTATTCTGCTGGTGCAGTCACTGTGTATATCTTATATTACTTTTCCTGTATTATACTCCAGAGCTGCGCTCACTATTCTGCTGGTGCAGTCACTGTGTACATACATTACATTACTTATCCTGTATTATACTCCAGAGCTGCGCTCACTATTCTGCTGGTACAGTCACTGTGTACATACATTACATTACTTATCCTGTATTATACTCCAGAGCTGCGCTCACTATTCTGCTGGTGCAGTCACTGTGTACATACATTACATTACTTATCCTGTATTATACTCCAGAGCTGCGCTCACTATTCTGCTGGTGCAGTCACTGTGTATATGTTATATTACTTTTCCTGCACTGATCCTGAGTTACATCCTCTCTTTTGCTTTCTAGATCTCTTGCAGTTTTCTGTAGGTCCCTCCTTTTCTTCATCTTTAGCGTCACTTTGGGGGGGGGGACATGTAAGGAGTAGTCATTCCCTCTAAGAGGACATTTCCTTCTATAAATGAAGAGCATTCATATATCATTGTTATTTTCCCGCTTTATTTGCCCCCTCCTCGATGTGACATATTCTACATTCCCTGGTGTGACCTGGATCCCGCATCAACCGACTTGTCATTGTCCTCGTAGCTCCAGTCCAGTGATTAGCGCGAGAATGTCACCCGTTAACTTTATTACACGGATGTGCCGCATCATTGAGATCCTCCCCAAACTTGTCACTTTAATCACAGGCTGCACCTCCTGCCTTTATCACTGGTCCATTTGTGGAGCCCCACGTGTAGCCGTCTACCATGTAATCAGATTAATTCTAGGTTCTACTTTACCATTTTGTTCCCAGCTGGGATCCAGGCATCTGTCTGCGGCTTGTGGAGCCGACAACGTCCATGCATCGTTCTTCCCAATTACCGGATGCTCTGCGAACGCCATCAGGCAGGACGGCGCTCGTCACCCGGAGATGGACTGCGACGCCCAACGCGAGGCGCTGCCACTGAGGATACGGGAGAAGCTTCTGCTTTCCACAATGATCCCAAAATGTATCCATCACCATGTGGAATGTTACAGATAAACCCCAATTACGTTCAGATCAATGTTCTTCAAAAGCAAGTTTTTCCAAAAATGTTATTAATTATAAATTGTAAGTGTTCATCCAGTGGTGGAGACATCCTACAGACCTTACAATCCTACAGACCTTACAATCCTACAGACCTTACAATCCTACCGATCTTACAGTCCTACCGATCTTACAATCCTACTGATCTTACAATCCTACCGATCTTACAATCCTACTGATCTTACAATCCTACTGATCAATGTACCGATCTTACAATCCTATTGATCTTACAATCCTACTGATCAATGTACCGATCTTACAATCCTACTGATCAATGTACCGATCTTACAATCCTACCAATCGTACAATCCCACTGATCAATGTACTGATCTTACAATCCTACTGATCTTACAATCCTACTGATCTTACAATCCTACTGATCAATGTACCGATCTTACAATCCTATTGATCTTACAATCCTACTGATCAATGTACCGATCTTACAATCCTACTGATCAATGTACCGATCTTACAATCCTACTGATCAATGTACCGATCTTACAATCCTACCAATCTTACAATCCCACTGATCAATGTACTGATCTTACAATCCTACTGATCTTACAATCCTACCGATCAATGTACCGATCTTACAATCCTGCTGATCAATGTACCGATCTTACAATCCTACTGATCAATGTACCGATCTTACAATCCTACTGATCTTACAATCCCACTGATCAATGTACTGATCTTACAATCCTACTGATCAATGTACCGATCTTACAATCCTACTGATCAATGTACTGATCTTACAATCCTATTGATCTTACAATCCTACTGATCAATGTACCGATCTTACAATCGTATTGATCCATGTACCGATCTTACAATCGTATTGATCCATGTACCGATCTTACAATCCTACTGATCAATGTACCGATCTTACAATCGTATTGATCCATGTACCGATCTTACAATCGTATTGATCCATGTACCAATCTTACAATCCTACTGATCAATGTAGCGATCTTACAATCCCTGTGAATGTAGCAGGACATGGCTGAGAATATGAGGCTTAGACTTTCCGGGCGAGAACTTTTGGCATTATATATTTAAACCTGTGCATTATGTAATTTCGGTGCGAGGTTACGTAACAGCTCCCGTCAGCTGCCGGGCGGGGGAGGACCTGAGTCCTTGAGAGCACAGACACATTCTGGAGTAATAATAGAGGCCGGCGGCTGCTACCTCGGAGACACGACTTCTTACAGTGAGTGACCGGAGATGACAGCCATCAGATTTGGTTTCACAGGTCCATTTCTACTCCATGAAGACCGTGGTGATGCAGGACGCAACGCATGGCTCTTAACTCTTCTGCCAGGAAAGGATGATATTCCATCATAAGAAGAAACAGAGAGGCGCTTAAAGGGAATGTCCACCCATGAATAGCCTCTGATAACATAGAAGTGGAGTATCTTGAGCCAAGGCCACCAAAGACCTTGCCAATGACACCATTAGTGAAAATGTTGACATACCCTTTGAAATCAATGCAAGGAGCTTGCTAGATGGCCAAAACTAACCACAGATATCTTCTGAAATGCCTCAATCTTGTTGGACACGATGCTCCCCAGACAGCCAAAACCCCTCAATGATATCTTCACAAATCTTTCAGAGCCATTGGACAAGGTGCTCTAAAGATGCCCAAAACCCACCACTGATATCTTCTGAAGTATCTCAAGGTCCTCAAGAGATATCCAAATCCCCAAATGATTTCTTCGGAAATGTCTCAATGATGTTGGGCACAATGCTCACCAGATATCCAAAACCCTGAATTATATCTTCTGAAAAGTCTTAGCGATAAGTTGTGAAATATTCCAAGATGAAATAACCCTTTCCGATAAGCGAAAGGAATCTATGTTGGACTCTACTGGATATCTAGATCATAGTCGGCCACCGTGACCACTGATGAAGTAGAATTCCCATCTTTAGACATCCATACTCCATTCATGGTTAGTAAGATGATGGTGAACGGTCCATTCTCATTATGAACATGTGGGCTGCTAGACTTAGATTATTCCGTTCCATCCATATCTATGCAAGAAGGACAAAATTGTTGAGTCAGATGGACTTGAGCTAATATAAGAGGTAACAATATCTCCATCATTCTCAGTAAGGGATTCAGGGTGGTGGAACAAAGATGTACCATAAGTCCTTCTACAATATGGTGGGTGACATGTCTGTATATCCAGAGACGTCAACATCCAGGCAATTGTGCTAAGTTCTACCAAATTCTCAATCTTAGTTCAAAGTGTTGTCCTTTTATGATATCTCCAACATACCAACTCCCACCTAGAAGGGAGGTTTTGATCCAAAGGACACAGACGGGAATAGTGATTGACTATTGTCATTGTAGTAGTACGATATCCCAGAATAAACAATCCCTTTAACCAAGTCCCTGCCCAAGAAGTTCTCCAATTTTGGTTAACTGGGTAGGGCTGTTATTCTTCGATGTATGTGCAGTGATACCTGGCTGGTTGGTTGTACATTAACTCTTTTGCTCTAGTGCTGCCCTAGGACTATAAAGACCTCTGTATGTTACATTACTGAAGTCTATGGCAACTGCGGATCAAGCCCAAGCCCATGAAATAACCTCCTGAGCAGATCTTTTCTCTACGAATCTTTCTGCTGAGCAAACAAAGGAAGCTTCGCTATTACAAATTAATTAAAAATGCATGGACTCTGACAGAAAACACAAAAAAACAGAGCATATTGGTCACAAAAAACATATGGCAATGTTCGCAACAAAGCAAAAGCGAGAAGGGAACCACAGGAAACAATATTTCATATTTCCATGCTTTCAAATATGGTACGACTAAATGGAAATCAAGGGAAACAGCCCAAATTCTGGAACTTTGTATGTGAAGTGGTAAAGGACAAGACTATAATACCGTAATACTGCTCCCATGTACAAGAATATAACTACTATAATACTAATCCTATGTACAAGAATATAACTACTATAATACTACTCCTATGTAAAAGAATATAACTACTATAATACTGCTCCTATGTACAAGAATATAACTACTATAATACTACTCCTATGTACAGGAATATAACTACTATAATACTACCTCCTATGTACAAGAATATAACTACTATAATACTGCTCCCATGTACAAGAATATAACTACTATAATACTGCTCCCATGTACAAGAATATAACTACTATAATACTACTCCTATGTACAAGAATATAACTACTATAATACTGCTCCTATGTACAAGAATATAACTACTATAATACTACCTCCTATGTACAAGAATATAACTACTATAATACTACTCCTATGTAAAAGAATATAACTACTATAATACTGCTCCTATGTACAAGAATATAACTACTATAATACTACTCCTATGTAAAAGAATATAACTACTATAATACTGCTCCTATGTACAAGAATATAACTACTATAATACTACTCCTATGTACAGGAATATAACTACTATAATACTACCTCCTATGTACAAGAATATAACTACTATAATACTGCTCCTATGTACAAGAATATAACTACTATAATACTGCTCCTATGTACAAGAATATAACTACTATAATACTGCTCCTATGTACAAGAATATAACTACTATAATACTGCTCCTATGTACAGGAATATAACTACTATAATACTACTCCTATGTACAAGAATATAACTACTATAATACTGCTCCTATGTACAAGAATATAACTACTATAATACTGCTCCTATGTACAAGAATATAACTACTATAATACTGCTCCTATGTACAAGAATATAACTACTATAATACTGCTCCTATGTACAAGAATATAACTACTATAATACTACTCCTATGTACAAGAATATAACTACTATAATACTGTTCCTATGTACAAGAATATAACTACTATAATACTACTCCTATGTACAAGAATATAACTACTATAATACTACTCCTATGTACAAGAATATAACCACTATAATACTACGCCTATGTACAAGAATATAACTACTATAATACTGCTCCTATGTACAAGAATATAACTACTATAATACTACTCCTATGTACAAGAATATAACCACTATAATACTACGCCTATGTACAAGAATATAACTACTATAATACTGCTCCTATGTACAAGAATATAACTACTATAATACTACTCCTATGTACAAGAATATAACTACTATAATACTATCTCCTATGTACAAGAATATAACTACTATAATACTACGCCTATGTACAAGAATATAACTACTATAATACTGCTCCTATGTACAAGAATATAACTACTATAATACTACGCCTATGTACAAGAATATAACTACTATAATACTGCTCCTATGTACAAGAATATAACTACTATAATACTACGCCTATGTACAAGAATATAACTACTATAATACTGCTCCTATGTACAAGAATATAACTACTATAATACTGCTCCTATGTACAGGAATATAACTACTATAATACTACTCCTATGTACAAGAATATAACTACTATAATACTGCTCCTATGTACAAGAATATAACTACTATAATACTACTCCTATGTACAAGAATATAACTACTATAATACTGCTCCTATGTACAAGAATATAACTACTATAATACTACCGCCTATGTACAAGAATATAACTACTATAATACTACTCCTATGTACAAGAATATAACTACTATAATACTACTCCTATGTACAAGAATATAACTACTATAATACTGCTCCTATGACAAGAATATAACTACTATAATACTGCCTCCTATGTACAAGAATATAACTACTATAATACTGCTCCTATGTACAAGAATGTAACTACTATAATACTACTCCTATGTACAAGAATATAACTACTATAATACTGCTCCTATGTACAAGAATATAACTACTATAATACTACTCCTATGTATAAGAATATAACTAGTATAATACTACTCCTATGTACAAGAATATAACTACTATAATACTACTCCTATGTATAAGAATATAACTACTATAATACTACTCCTATGTACAAGAATATAACTACTATAATACTACTCCTATATACAAGAATATAACTACTATAACACTGCCTCTATGTACAATAATGTAAGTACTCTACATGCTTATATAATTGCTTTGCTTCCATTCCTTTGTATAAATGATGACGTTATTTCCTCCTCTGCACCCACATGCGGTATTACACACGACACAGATGAGGAAAGTGTTAACCCCACTTATTATCTCCATCTTAGAAGTCATTGCCATCTGTTACACTTGTATGAGATAGTGACAATATTAGGGATCGAACCGTCTGCAGCACAACACGGAGATATATTTCACAGGAGAGATTTGCTCATTTTGCTCATTCTGTGAAGGGTTACGATGTGGCAGAGCTATCTGTGTTCCCAGTGACCTGCGGGGCTGTGGCCTCTAGACTTCTTCCATCTTTCATCTCAATCACTACTAATAGCTTCGTGACCCCACACTTGAGCCGAGTCTATCAGTTGTGAATATCATTATGGCATGAGATGTGTCATCAGATGTTGCGGTTCCAGGGTCCCGGATGGGTAGAGTTTCATATGACATCACACGCTGTACTGAAACACTGGCTGTGATGTCATTTCTGACTAGTTGCCAAATGAAGACATGAGCTCCCGGCGGTGTGATGTCATTCCAGGACGGATGCCAGGGCAGTGTGAATGGTGCAACACTCTCATCCACCGCTAACCCAACAATCATCTTAAAGTTTTTTTGATTTTTGCAACTGTTTAAAATACATCATTTTCAAGATTTCTTTGTGCCGTTTATGACTGAAATTTTTGGAATATTGGAATATTTTTTCAAACTGAGGGTCTGTCCAGTCAATACAATTGTATATCATCTGAAACGTTTTCCCTGCAGCGATACACTGTAGCAAACTATCAGAAGAGGAGAGATCAGTGATGTTGGTGGGTTTATAGACTGGATACAATTGTAACAATAGCTCAGCTCTGATAGGACACAGTGTATGTATTGTATCTGGGAGCTGCACATATCTATGGGTTGCTACTACAATCAGTCGACGCTATGTTGACAGACTCGCCCCTCGCAGGTTATCGCAGCTCTTCTCATCTCAGGATGTCATTCTGTGCAGATGATGAACCAGCAGATCTTACTATGACAATCTTAATATGCTATAAATGTCTAAAAGATTTGGGTTTTACTTCTGTGACCCCCAATAACGGGGACCCCAACCCCTGTCTAGGCAGAGAATAATTGTAGACTTCTGTCCATTCACTTCTATGGACGTTAGATAAGTGCACTTGGTGTTTTCTGTGAATCCTATAGAAGTCAATGGAGAGTCCTGTGTAAACCTCATTGGAAGGACGTGTTTTGCACGATTCTGCTAGAATAGTGGCCGTATATAATTGTGCCATAAGCAGTGGTGTAACTAGGAATGGTGGGGCCCCATGGCGAACTTTTGACATGAACCCCCCCAACTGACACCAAAGACCCCAACCACCCCCTCCCCCTCCTCCGGTATTCCTGCACGCTCTATTTTCCCCACAGTGGCCCCTGCACACAGTATTATACTCCATAGTGGCCCCTGCACACAGTATTATACCCCATAGTGGCCCCTGCACACAGTATTATCCCCCATAGTGGCCCCTGTACACAGTATTATACCCCATAGTGGCCCCTGCACACAGTATTATCTCCCATAGTGGCCCCTGCACACGGTATTATGTCCCATAGTGGCCCCTGCACACGGTATTATGTCCCATAGTGGCCCCTGCACACAGTATTATCTCCCATAGTGGCCCCTGCACACGGTATTATGTCCCATAGTGGCCCCTGCACACAGTATTATCTCCCATAGTGGCCCCTGCACACAGTATTATGTCCCATAGTGGCCCCTGCACACAGTATCATGTCCCATAGTGGCCCCTGCACACAGTATTATGCACCATAGGGGCCCCTGAACACAGTATTATGTCCCATAGTGGCCCCTGCACACAGTATTATCCCCCATAGTGGCCCCTGCACACAGTATCATGTCCCATAGTGGCCCCTGCACACAGTATCATGTCCCATAGTGGCCCCTGCACACAGTATTATGCACCATAGGGGCCCCTGAACACAGTATTATGTCCCATAGTGGCCCCTGCACAGACCCCAAAGTATAATAATCGGAGACTGAGAGGGGATACCAACATAAAAAAAACTCTGTCACTTACCTATCCCGGCTCCGCTGGTGGTGTCGGCCATCTTCAATGAAGTCCGGGATGTCACATGACCCGGGTTGCAGACACCGGTCATGTGATGTCAGGGACGCCACAGAAGAAGGCCCAAAGCGTGTCTGGAACCCAGAGAGGTAAGTAACAGTGTTTTTTATGTTTCTTACCTCTCCTGGGCCTCCAATCATTATACTCGGGGGGGTCTGAAAGACCCTTAAGTATAGTAACAGTGTTTGTGGGGCCTGCGGCAACACTTACCGATCCCGGCCTCTGCCAGGATCGGTAAGTAAATAGGGCTCCTTACTGGCTAGAGTAACTCCAGCTGGTAACAGCCTATTAAGAAAAAAAAACAAAAAAACAAATACTAATAAAAAAACCGCAGCGGTAGCGGCTGTCGCCAGCCCCCTAATGTCCCGGCCCTGTGGCGGCTGCTACCCCAGTAGTTACGCCCCTGGCTATAACAGTCTTGCCTATAAAGGATCAGCTCTTTCTTACTATTTTTTTAAAGTGCGTGTCGTTACTTTATAGCAGCGAGTAATTCTGTGATGACGGCACAGAGAAGGCGGTTTCCTATCATACAGCGCACAATATGGATTCTCCTATGTACATATGTGTCCCTAGCAGGAGGTGAGAGCACCCAAGGAATACCCCGGGAGACTTAAATAGTCTGTTGTGCAGCAGTCGCAGCGCACAACCTCGCACAGTCCCTTCCTGAAATGACAGCCTAGCAATAGTCAGCAGCGGGATATCCTTTATTCTCCGCCGCACGCCCGGCCAGTGTAAATTGCTCTGTGTGTGTACGTTTCCCTTATCACAGCTTATGGTAGGAATGTTCCTGTAAGATATGATTATGTTGTCGATCTCGGTGTAACACATCTAAGTGTTGAGGGGATAACACCTAACGCAGCGGCGGAGCCTCGAACGCTCTGACAATGCAGCGAGTTCTGCACGTACAGCCCGCAATAATGTAATTATACGCTGCAACAAATGATATACAATCTGTAAGTGATCTGTGCTAATAGAGCGCCGGCGCTGCTCCGCTTAAAGGAGAAGTCCCATAGAAAAGGCAGGCGGCGCAGGATGGAAAGTTCTGTAACTTTAGGAGAGGTCTTGGAGTTCAGCTCCTAAATATCTCCAAGATCTTTGTCTGCTGTCAATAAATGGGAGAAACTTGTTAAAAGGGGCGTTGCAGGACTTAAAGGGGTGGCTTGCATATTGCATACTGATGACCTTAGAATAGGTTACCAATATATGACTGCGGGGTGCCAACAGCTGGACCCTCACAGATCAGCCACTCTGCAGGACTGAGAACTGCCTCCTCTTCACATACATATTGTAGGGACTGTGCTTGGTATTGCAAATAAGCCCCAATCACCTGAATGGGCCTGAGCTGCTGCTGCTGCGCCATGTCGGATGAATGTCATGCCATTTGCACAGGGAAGAGGTCTCAGTGCTCACATGTGCCGCAGCCTCTTGAAACAGCTGATCTGTTGGGGTCCCAGGTGTCAGACCCCCACCACATATTGATGACCTATAGCAATATACAATTTCTGGAGGATCCAATGTCCAATAATGAGGGTGCCGCCATTTGGCTATTCCTGGAGGTCCCAAAGAAGTGAATGGAGAGAGCAGCAAGTATATGGTTACTCTCTGCCCACTGCAGCCACATTACATGAAGAATTGTGCTGGCATCGACCAGTAGGGGGAGCTCAGGAACTAACTGTATACAGGTACAGTATAAGGAATTCAATGTATACAAAGTATACTATCTCCCTCTAGTGGTAGATCGAATACAATGGGCTCATAAGTAAATTAGACCTCCAACCTCCGTCCTGTCCTGTACTGTGCAGCCCATTGATGTGAATGGAGACTGGTTAATGCTTCGCTTTCCCTGTGGTGGCGCTGCAGAGTCATGTCAGACTACAACTGACAGCTGGGGGAGACTCTATGATCTGCTTATTGTCATAGGACCCTTGTAACAAGTAGTCACTGTTCAAAGAAGAAAGCCCCTTTAAGGGACCAGATACAGGGCCATATACAAGGGCCATATGGATGGAGACCTGTCAGAAGCCCCCATGTCCTGTATTCTATAGAGTGTTCTGGGTGCAGGATGACAGGGGGGCATTGATGCTACTGTTTTCCATGGATTTTCCACCTCTGGGCTTCTGTGCATGGAATGTGTTTTTACATTTGCAAGCTGGCGTGTTTTATGTTTTTCCTCAGTCGAGAACATAGGAAGTCGGGGTTAAAGATGGAGCCATGTGATCTGTAAGCAGCACGTGCCAGTCACTTTTACACATAGAAAGTGTTTGCAAAGTTATTCACCGAACATAACGTCAGAGACGAGAGCATATACCCCCTAAGCCACAACGTACACACAGTAACAACACTGCAACGGCTCTACTCCAACTGGAAGAAGCATGGACAGCAGCAGCAAATACTAGAACAGGAGCCCACCTGACCAGAAGATGAACCCACCTGACCAGAAGACGAGAACATGAACCCACCTGACCAGAAGATGAGAACATGAACCCACCTGAAAAGAAGATGAGAACATGAACCCACCTGACCAGAAGACGAGAACATGAACCCACCTGACCAGAAGACGAGAACATGAACCCACCTGACCAGAAGACGAGAACATGAACCCACCTGTCCAGAAGACGAGAACATGAACCCACCTGACCAGAAGACGAGAACATGAACCCACCTGACCAGAAGACGAGAACATGAACCCACCTGACCAGAAGATGAGAACATGAACCAACCTGACCAGAAGATGAGAATATCAACCTACTTGACCAGAAGACGAGAACATGAACCCACCTGACCAGAAGATGAACCCACCTGACCAGATGACGAGAACATGAACCCACCTGACCAGAAGACGAGAACATGAACCCACCTGACCAGAAGACGAGAACATGAACCCACCTGACCAGAAGACGAGAACATGAACCCACCTGTCCAGAAGACGAGAACATGAACCCACCTGACCAGAAGATGAGAACATGAACCAACCTGACCAGAAGATGAGAATATCAACCTACTTGACCAGAAGATGAGAACATGAACCCACCTGACCAGAAGATGAACCCACCTGACCAGAAGACGAGAACATGAACCCACCTGACCAGAAGATGAACCCACCTGACCAGAAGATGAGAACATGAACCCACCTGACCAGAAGACGAGAACATGAACCCACCTGACCAGAAGACGAGAACATGAACCCACCTGACCAGAAGATGAGAACATGAACCAACCTGACCAGAAGATGAGAATATCAACCTACTTGACCAGAAGACGAGAACATGAACCCACCTGACCAGAAGATGAGAACATGAACCCACCTGACCAGAAGATGAGAACATGAACCAACCTGACCAGAAGATGAGAATATCAACCTACTTGACCAGAAGACGAGAACATGAACCCACCTGACCAGAAGATGAACCCACCTGACCAGAAGACGAGAACATGAACCCACCTGACCAGAAGATGAACCCACCTGACCAGAAGATGAGAACATGAACCCACCTGACCAGAAGACGAGAACATGAACCCACCTGTCCAGAAGACGAGAACATGAACCCACCTGACCAGAAGATGAGAACATGAACCAACCTGACCAGAAGATGAGAACATGAACCAACCTGACCAGAAGATGAGAATATCAACCTACTTGACCAGAAGATGAGAACATGAACCCACCTGACCAGAAGATGAACCCACCTGACCAGAAGACGAGAACATGAACCCACCTGACCAGAAGATGAACCCACCTGACCAGAAGATGAGAATATCAACCTACTTGACCAGAAGATGAGAACATGAACCCACCTGACCAGAAGACAAGAACATGAACCCACCTGACCAGAAGATGAACCCACCTGACCAGAAGATGAGAACATGAACCCACCTGACCAGAAGACGAGAACATGAACCCACCTGACCAGAAGACGAGAACATGAACCCACCTGACCAGAAGACGAGAACATGAACCCACCTGTCCAGAAGACGAGAACATGAACCCACCTGACCAGAAGATGAGAACATGAACCAACCTGACCAGAAGATGAGAATATCAACCTACTTGACCAGAAGATGAGAATATGAACCCACCTGACCAGAAGACGAGAACATGAACCCACCTGACCAGAAGATGAACCCACCTGACCAGAACATGAACCCACCTGACCAGAAGATGAGAACATGAACCCACCTGACCAGAAGACGAGAAGATGAACCCACCTGACCAGAAGATGAACCCACCTGACCAGAACATGAACCCACCTGACCAGAAGACGAGAACATGAACCAACCTGACCAGAAGATGAGAATATCAACCTACTTGACCAGAAGACGAGAACATGAACCCACCTGACCAGAAGACGAGAACATGAACCCACCTGACCAGAAGACGAGAACATGAACCCACCTGACCAGAAGACGAGAACATGAACCCACCTGACCAGAAGACGAGAACATGAACCCACCTGACCAGAAGACGAGAACATGAACCCACCTGACCGGAAGACGAGAACATGAACCCACCTGACCGGAAGACGAGAACATGAACCCACCTGACCGGAAGACGAGA
The DNA here is from genome assembly GCF_031893055.1 of Leptodactylus fuscus. Lineage (NCBI taxonomy): Eukaryota > Metazoa > Chordata > Amphibia > Anura > Leptodactylidae > Leptodactylus > Leptodactylus fuscus. Next base: position 6,520,727 of record NC_134266.1, read on the forward strand.
ACATGAACCCACCTGACCAGAAGACGAGAACATGAACCCACCTGACCAGAAGACGAGAACATGAACCCACCTGACCGGAAGACGAGAACATGAACCCACCTGACCAGAAGACGAGAACATGAACCCACCTGACCGGAAGACGAGAACATGAACCCACCTGACCAGAAGACGAGAACATGAACCCACCTGACCAGAAGACGAGAACATGAACCCGCCTGACCAGAAGACGGAACATGAACCCCACCAGACTAGAAGACGGAACATGAACCCCACCAGACTAGAAGATGGAACATGAACCCCACCAGACTAGAAGATGGAACATGAACCCCACCAGACTAGAAGATGAGAACATGAGCCTCATCTGACTAGAGGACCAGAATATAAATACCACCCTACTAGAAGACTAGAGCATGTACCTCACCCCACAAATAATCTCCACAGTAATACGAAGCTGTAAAAGTCACCGGGCCCTTGTGTTTAATAACTAGATGTATTGTCTAAATCTCTGGACATCTAGAATGACTAAATAACATGAAGGAAAAGGCCACATGAGCCGTGTACTCGGGTTGTCATCATGGTTTGGTCATGAAAATCTAAACGTTAAGAGTTTAAGTCTGTTTGTGAAACAATGTAGAGCAAAATGAATCTGAATCAATAGATTCTAATGGAGGTAATCCAACATCCTGAGACAATGTATCATCCTGAGGAGACCATGCATCATCCTGGGGAGAGCATGGATCATCCTGGGGAGAGCATGTATCATCCTGAGGAGACCATGTATCATCCTGAGGAGACCATGTATCATCCTGAGGAGACCATGTATCATCCTGAGGAGACCATGTATCATCCTGAGGAGACCATGTATCATCCTGAGGAGACCATGTATCATCCTGAAGAGACCATGTATCATCCTGAGGAGATCATGTATCATCCTGAAGAGACCATGTATCATCCTGAAGAGACCATGTATCATCCTGAGGAGACCATGTATCATCCTGAGGAGACCACGTATCATCCTGAGGAGACCACGTATCATCCTAGGGAGACCATGTATCATCCTGAAGAGACCATGTATCAGATAAGCGAACCACAAATCATCATTGTAAGACCATGTACTATTAGAAGCAGACCATACAACATCATGAAAATGTGATGCATCAGAACAAGAAGTGTTCATCATGAAGCCAAGACGATGTATGTGCCAATATGGACCATGAACATATAATGCATCAACAGGAGGAGTCAAAGAATTATCAAAGGAGACTATGCCACATTATACGGTATAGAGAATGTGTAACATCATGAGGAGATCATATATAACAATATGAAATCATAAGAAGACAAGACATTATCATAGTGAGAGGAAGTGACATCAGGAGGAGTCCAAGTAACACCATGATATGCTGAAAGGTTCATGCACTATAAGAAGACCACATAGGACATCATCTACAGAAGACCATGAAGAAGACAATATATACATCTACATATCATATATCATCCTGCCATGATACAGTACATCAGTGTAAGGAAAGTGTGGAGAGAGAGAGGAGAGAAACACGCATCAGCATACAGAGACAGAACTGTATATTAGGATGAGGAGAACATACATGGACATCACATGTGGAGAACATACATGGACATCACACGAGGAGAACATACATGGACATCACACGAGGAGAACATACATGGACATCACACGAGGAGATCATACATGGACATCACATGAGGAGAACATACATGGACATCACATGAGGAGAACATACATGGACATCACATGAGGAGAACATACATGGACATCACATGAGGAGAACATACATGGACATCACATGAGGAGAACATACATGGACATCACATGAGGAGAACATACATGGACATCACATGAGGAGAACATACATGGACATCACATGAGGAGAACATACATGGACATCACATGAGGAGAACATACATGGACATCACATGAGGAGAACATACATGGACATCACACGAGGAGATCATACATGGACATCACACGAGGAGATCATACATGGACATCACATGAGGAGAACATACATGGACATCACATGAGGAGAACATACATGGACATCACACGAGGAGAACATACATGGACATCACGAGGAGAACATACAATGATATGATGAGACATATGAGGAGAACATACATGGACACCACATGAGGAGATCATACATGGACATCATAAGATCATGCATCAATATAATGAGACCAGGCGTCAGTAAGAAGAGAACATACATGAAGATACATTCATCTGTATGAAGAGTTCATGCGTTAACATCAGTGATCACAGCGGCAGAAGAGGGAACACCGTACAGTACAGAGACAGAACATGGATGATACGAGGAGACCACGTAAGAAGATGTATGAGGAGAAGGTAAATGAAGCTCTGCCTGTGCAGGAACAGGGACAGGGACTTCAATTCCCAATCCATCCAGAGTGACCAGGGAGCCAGACCAGGCAGCATGAGAAGACTCAGCCATCTCGGGGACATGAATGCTTCTTCTGTACCCCTTATGGCCACCAGAACACCAGGAGAAGACCTATAGCAATACTCATGTCACGGACCTGACACACCAAGGTCTATGTCATGTTATAAACAATAAGAAAAGGGGACGAGGAGGTCTGAAGATTTTCAATGTTTTTTGCTTCATCTAGACTCTTAATGTGCATAACTCTCTGGAAATTGCAAAAAAATTGCAAAATTCTTGGTGTTGCTTTGGATGTGAATGGAGAAGAAAATGTCATGTGACTCAAAATGGGTACAGAGAAGCAAAATGCTATTTGTGGAGGTTCCTCTAGATCAGCATGGACCGGTATCCTGAACTAGACCCCCCATTACATTGGGAAACAAGTGTCATCCAGTGCTACAGTCTCTATGCTCGGAGCCGGGTGGGGGTGTAAGTGCCGTACAGCATGAAGAGGAGGTTATTGCTCCGGTGTCGGTAATTACCACATATACGAGGGGATTAGAAGTGCGGCACGTGGAATATTCCTGACTCCAGGGCCGCCGAGGGGAAGAGAGCAATCTCCTCTGCACTGAGACTGGGAGCGACATTTGTCCTGAGCTTCCTCCTATTATAATGCGGCAGGATCTCCCGAGTCTCCTGTGGATGGAGGACGTGGGTGAGGAGCAGCTTTCAGGTTTCTACACATTACCCCAAACCCCGCTGGGACAACACTTATAATTTCTCCTCCGACTTCTGACACCGAATCAACAACTATTAATTTTTAACCAGAACAAATGTAATTTACTCTATTGACACATGACTGATGAGGAAAGTCAGGAGGAAGAAGAGAAGAAGAGGAGCCCGATCCTGGAGATCAGAGGGGAGGCCTGCAGCCGGCGCCACAGCCTGGAGAGTGTAATAAGTACACCTGATGTAAGTACTGGGGGGGCAGGGGCGTAACATGAAGGAACCAGCATATCACCCCAGCCCTGCAGATACATAGGTTACTGTCACCAGAACCAGCATATCACCCCAGCCCTGCAGATAGATAGGTTACTGTCACCAGACCCAGCATATCACCCCAGCCCTGCAGATAGATAGTTTACTGTCACCAGAACCAGCATATCACCCCAGCCCTGTAGATAGATAGGTTACTGTCACCAGAACCAGCATATCACCCCAGCCCTGCAGATAGATAGTTTACTGTCACCAGAACCAGCATATCACCCCAGCCCTGCAGATAGATAGGTTACTGTCACCAGAACCAGCATATCACCCCAGCCCTGCAGATAGATAGGTTACTGTCACCAGAACCAGCATATCACCCCAGCCCTGCAGATAGATAGGTTACTGTCACCAGAACCAGCATATCCTCCCAGCCCTGCAGATAGATAGGTTACTGTCACCAGAACCAGTATATCACCCCAGCCCTGCAGATAGATAGGTTACTGTCACCAGAACCAGCATATCACCCCAGTCCTGCAGATAGATAGGTTAGTGTCACCAGAACCAGCATATCACCCAGCCCTGCAGATAGATAGGTTACTGTCACCAGAACCAGCATATTACCCCAGCCCTGCAGATAGATAGTTTACTGTCACCAGACCCAGCATATCACCCCAGCCCTGCAGATAGATAGGTTACTGTCACCAGACCCAGTATATCACCCCAGCCCTGCAGATAGATAGGTTACTGTCACCAGAACCAGCATATCACCCCAGCCCTGCAGATAGATAGTTTACTGTCACCAGACCCAGCATATCACCCCAGCCCTGCAGATAGATAGGTTACTGTCACCAGACCCAGCATATCACCCCAGCCCTGCAGATAGATAGGTTACTGTCACCTGAACCAGCATATCACCCCAGCCCTGCAGATAGATAGGTTACTGTCACCAGACCCAGCATATCACCCCAGCCCTGTAGATAGATAGGTTACTGTCACCAGACCCAGCATATCACCCCAGCCCTGCAGATAGATAGGTTACTGTCACCAGACCCAGCATATCACCCCAGCCCTGCAGATAGATAGGTTACTGTCACCAGACCCAGCATATCACCCCAGCCCTGTAGATAGATAGGTTACTGTCACTAGAACCAGCATATCACCCCAGCCCTGCAGATAGATAGTTTACTGTCACCAGAACCAGCATATCACCCCAGCCCTGCAGATAGATAGGTTACTGTCACCAGAACCAGCATATCACCCCAGTCCTGCAGATAGATAGGTTACTGTCACCAGAACCAGCATATCACCCCAGCCCTGCAGATAGATAGGTTACTGTCACCAGAACCAGCATATCCTCCCAGCCCTGCAGATAGATAGGTTACTGTCACCAGAACCAGCATATCACCCCAGCCCTGCAGATAGATAGGTTACTGTCACCAGACCCAGTATATCACCCCAGCCCTGCAGATAGATAGGTTACTGTCACCAGAACCAGCATATCACCCCAGCCCTGCAGATAGATAGTTTACTGTCACCAGACCCAGCATATCACCCCAGCCCTGCAGATAGATAGGTTACTGTCACCAGACCCAGCATATCACCCCAGCCCTGCAGATAGATAGGTTACTGTCACCTGAACCAGCATATCACCCCAGCCCTGCAGATAGATAGGTTACTGTCACCTGAACCAGCATATCACCCCAGCCCTGCAGATAGATAGGTTACTATCACCAGAACCAGCATATCACCCCAGTCCTGCAGATAGATAGGTTACTGTCACCAGACCCAGCATATCACCCCAGCCCTGCAGATAGATAGGTTACTGTCACCAGAACCAGCATATCACCCCAGCCCTGCAGATAGATAGGTTACTGTCACCAGAACCAGTATATCACCCCAGCCCTGCAGATAGATAGGTTACTGTCACCAGAACCAGCATATCACCCCAGTCCTGAAGATAGATAGAAAAAAAAGGTACAAAAAGGTTCAGCTCACCCGCAGGTTGATTTCAGACATCGGCTTTTCAATGGTTAAATTCTTCGGGGTGCACGGCAATACAGTCTATTCCTTGAGTGTAATATCTCCACGGCAAAAAACAAATTTCTCCAGCAACTCTCTGATGATAAAATATAACTTTTATTCAGAAAACATCATAAAATGACAAAAAATTTGATGTCGATCACAAAATAAAGAAAAAAAATATATAAACCCCCTAAAAACCGCAGATGCGTTGCGGAACCATCGTTCCTTCCTCAGCGCATGCTCTGAATAGAATGACCTGGGTTAATATAGGTTTCTCACCCATCTCAATTTCCGGTGTTAGGGAACCACCCTGGTCATCTTTGCAAATTATTCGTCACCTGGACCTGAAGCTCCACTAGTTATAACATATGCATATATACCGAAATATATCTATGTTACTCCTGAACCCTAATTTATTATAAGGATACAAAAGAAGAACATTCAACCTTCTCTACAGGTCATCCAAAAGGATTTTTTTCCCCTCAACCCATCAAGATTATAAATCGGTAAATATGAGTGAATTCACACTGCCTGCGTTAAAAACAAAAAAAAACAAAAAACCTGATTCTATATTTTTTTTCTTTATTTTGTGATCGACATCAAATTTTTTGTCATTTTATGATGTTTTCTGAATAAAAGTTATATTTTATCATCGGAGAGTTGCCGGAGAAGTTTGTTTTTGCTGCAGATAGATAGGTTAGTTATTAGGGGACATAATTCACAGACATTTTCCATCCCTCATAGATTTGTCTAAAGGGCAAACATTTGATGTATCAAAAAGTTGGTGATGTGAATGGCCCCCTGTTATTTTAATGCGTCCATGTGATGCCCATTAAAATCAATGTGTACATCATTGGTATGAATAGAGGCTTTAGCTCACAGAGCACCAACTGCACTGACACACTGCTCCAAACCGCCATCGTCACCTGTGTGAGCAGGACTAGGTCAGGACGGCCTTCGGACCACGGGCTGTAAACAATTAACCTTCTCATTCTCCGCCATGAACTGTATCTGCTCTGTTTTTTGTTACGTTATTTCCATAATAAGAGATTTCCATCATGTCGCCTCCAAGTCGGTCCAGCTGCGGAGAGCGATTTCATGTTTTTTGTCTGACCCTTCTAGCGCTGACGTCATCCCCTTATGTATCAGTTGTTCCGATGTCTAAGAACTTTTCTATCATTACATTTATCACATCTGCTCATCGTCTCTGCTTAGGTTTCTATTTACACGACTTTCCATTCTGCAATACCTACGTGCGGCCTGTAGGTGTCACTGTGACCAGTTCACCTATAAGAAAATGGAAGGTAATTCCCACAGTGACACCTACAGGTCATAGCTCAGTACTACACCGTGCACATAGTTATGCAGCTAAATGGGGAATGATTCATTTTCAGCAATTTTTTCTCACTTTACTGTAGTTTGCCAAAAATTGGAAATAATTCAAAATGACAAAAAATTTGAACTATGAATCGTATGGAAGAAGACACGGCATATACTGTAGACTTATATCACATAGGTACAAGGAGGACCAGCCATATTACATAACTCTTCCAGCCACGGCCCATCATGTACAACAAAAATCGCCTAAATTCACAATATATACAACCCTGAATGTTTCAATCCAGAAATTCTACGACAAATCTTTATGACAAACATAAAAGCCGTCCATTTAAAAAAAAATTCCCAAAAATCTGAATAATACAGCAGTAAGCCTGCAGTATTGGGCAGGGTCACTAGACCCGGGGACCCGAACGACTGAGAGCCCGTCCGCTAAAACAGCGATTACCCGCAGACACCCTCAAGTACCATAGACTATAATGGGATCTGTCGGGTTTCCGCTGTTTATATACTGAATAGTCCCCCGCCAGGACTTGTCTCTCTGCTGATTTTTGGCGGATTTTCCTACAGACATCCGACACAGATGTGAACGCAGTCTTAGGCCTCACGTTGCAGAACGCATTTTTTGGTTGCAGTTTTTTGAGCCAAAGTCAAGATGGGGTTACAAAAGGATTGTGGAATATCTGGGAAATTTCTTCTACTTCAACCTTTGGCTCAATCCCCTCCTGCAACAAAATCTGCAACACAAAAGCTGCGTTTCTGCAACGTGGGGCCTCAGCCTTAGATTATTCTCTTACGGATATAATGTGTATTAAACCTTATTACCAGAACGGAGAGATAATATTTGATCGCTTAGTAAACGTCCAGGACCAACAACGTTATTTTCAACATTTTTAAGAGTAAAAAGAATCTGATATTACTGGAAATTTTCTTGCAATGTTCCAGGGAAGCCGCGCTGCATCACTAGCTAATATACACTGAGCAATGGCAGATGATAAAGGGAAGGAGAGACGCAGAAATGGCACAAAGCAGAGATTGCATTCACCCGGGGTGGGAGACGTTTCAGTTTTAACACCTCGAGGTGCACAAAAGCAGTAACTACAGATCTAGGTGTCCATCCCTAAATAATGTCACCTGTCCGCTCTGAGACTGCACAAGCTCACACCCGTCACCCCATGCACACATGTATATCCCTTGTCTTCTGGTGCATGTAGTGCTAATGCCAAAGGGTGTAACCCCCCCCCCCCACGGTCCAATCCAAATAATGTGGGCTCTTGGCGCTCAGACTGCACCCCCTGCTGCTTCAGCCTCTTACCTATGGAGCTTAGACACTCTGGAATATGTAGCCTCAATATCAGGAGTGTTAGAGAGACCCATAAACCCCCATATGTAATGCTGCATGGTTGGCTCACGACATGGGAGGACTGGGTCCCTCTAATCCTGTTTATTTATTTATTTATTTTTATTTTTATTTTTTTTGGGGGGGGCTTACAGTTTTAGAACTTCCAGGTGTGAATAAGCACTACAGTGACGGCATGAACATTATCTCACTGCCACCCCCTGTAGGTTCATTGTCGGTCATATATATAATATTTATCTGGGACATTAGCCCAATATAATGTTGCACAAATGGGCACCTCATGACTCTGATTTTGGGGCTCTGGTGTCAGGATTCCTAGTACAATACACGGAATACAAGATTACCCTTCCCAAATCCCCAGCACAGTGAGGCAGGTTGTCAGCTCCTCTCTCTGGAGCCAGTGAGTCATGGATCTGAGGATTAGTGAATTTCTATAGGATGAGTCAATACATCCTGTCCTGACTCATGTCATCCCTGGCCCTCTCATATGGGCCATATTTGCATCACTGATTGTGGGGGTTTATGGGTCATGGCCCTCACTGTGTCCAGAGAAAGTGGCATCCAGTCAACAGAGAGGGCCCCTGTGTAAGAACAGCTATGGGCACCTTGTGTTCCTTTATCTCAAAATAAAATGCCATCTATGTCACCCTAACAATCCACCAAACCAGTGCAGGGAGCCCAATGCAGGGAATCCAGGGAAGGGAAACCAGTGCAGATAGACCAGTGCAGAGGGGCCAGTGCTGGGAGACCAGTGAAGAGGGACCAGTGCTGGGAGACCAGTGAAGAGGGACCAGTGCTGGGAGACCAGTGAAGAGGGACCAGTGCTGGGAGACCAGTGAAGAGAGACCAGTGAAGAGAGACCAGTGCAGGGAGACCAGTGCAGGGAGACCAGTGCAGAAGGACCAGTGCAGGGAGACCAGTCAAGAGGGACCAGGGAAGAGAGACCAGTACAGAGGGACAAGTGCAGGGAGCGCAGTGCAGAGAGACCAGCGCAGATAGACCAGGGAAGGGAGACCAGTGCAGAGGGACTAATGCAAGGAGACCAGTGCAGAGGGGCCAGTGCAGAGGGGCCAGTGCTGGGAGACCAGTGAAGAGGGACCAGTGCTGGGAGACCAGTGAAGAGGGACCAGTGCTGGGAGACCAGTGAAGAGGGACCAGTGCTGGGAGACCAGTGAAGAGGGACCAGTGCTGGGAGACCAGTGAAGAGAGACCAGTGAAGAGAGACCAGTGCAGGGAGACCAGTGCAGAAGGACCAGTGCAGGGAGACCAGTCAAGAGGGACCAGGGAAGAGAGACCAGTACAGAGGGACAAGTGCAGGGAGCGCAGTGCAGAGAGACCAGCGCAGATAGACCAGGGAAGGGAGACCAGTGCAGAGGGACTAATGCAAGGAGACTAGTACAGGGAGACCAGTGCAGGGAGACCAGTGCAGAGGGACAAGTGCAGCATTCAGTGCAGTGCAGTGCAGTATTCCCCAATACCTTTCAAGGGCCACTAACAGGTGACATTCCTGGGATCTGGAGCCTCAGTGGGTCCATCAGCCAGCGCCGCACACTGGTTATAAGGCTCGCACAGTTTTCCTGGATTTTTTTTTCTTATTTTTTGGCAGGCGGACATTAAGAGTGGAATGTCCCCCCATGTTCTGTACTTCATGAGCCAAGGGGTCTCAGCAGGTGTCTACAGGACACTGGACGGCTTTATGCCCTGATCCAAATTTACAATGTCCAATACAGAAAGATGGAGAAATGTCTCTGCTTATATCATATAATGCTACACTATATGTGTGATTACATTATCCTAGAACATATCTAATGCTACATTATATTAGACTATACTATATTATACTGTAATATATTATTATATTACATACTATAATACCCTATGTGACATTACATTATCCTATAAGCTATATAATGCTGCAATATATTATAGGATACTGTATATAGTATAGCGTTACATTATATTATTATACCCTATGTGTGATTACATTATCCTAGAACATATTTAAAGCTACATTATATCAGGCTATACTGTATGTGATAATATATTATGTCCTATGTAAGATTACATGCCTAATGCTAATTACTGTATATTCTGATACCTCTGTAGATAGTATTACATTATATTATACTACATTGTATTATATTATTATAACCTATGTATGATGACATTATCCTTCATTATATCTAATAGTATATACTATATTATACTATATTGTATATCATATTACATTATCCTATATGGCATTGCATTATAATATACAGAATGTACAATGACATTATCTTACATTATATTATTATACCACACTATATGTACAAATACACTATCCTACATTATATCTAATACTACATTATAGTATACTATAGTGTATTACATGATCCTACATTATACCTAATGCTATATACTGCACTATATCTATATTATTACATTATCCAATATTGCATTGCATTATATTATACTATACCATTATCCTACATTACATCTAATGCTACATTATATTATATTATACTATACTACATGTGATATTACCTTATTCTATATTATATTATTATACCATACTATATGTACACTTAGATTGTACTACATTATATCTAGTACTACATTATATGATACTATACTTTATGCGGTATTACATTATCCTATATTATTTTATTCTGCGTGTATTATTTCCTTATCCTATATTTCATTATATTGTACTCAATGATACTAATGTATTCTATATGTATTCTTCCATTATACATTGTATCTAACACTATATTACACTATATACATTGTACTACATTATATTTTTCATTATACTATGTTACATACATGATGTGATTACATTATAACTGTAGTGCAGTATAGTATATAGTAATATATTACATACTGTATATATATATATATATATATATATATATATATATATATTCTGCATTGTTTCATACATAGACATTGATAGTTTTGATCTCTCGTCTTATTAATAGTTTTTATTTTACTTGGACTTTTTTTTTTAATCCAAAAAAAATTCTACACTGCCAATAATTATTATATTCTACTTTATCCAATGTCACATTATATATTATTAAGCTATCAGATCATATTACTCCATTACATTGTGCTATAGGGTATATGTATATTATTCTATACATAGACGAGGCTTTTCTTCTAATATTTTCTTATACCCATTGTTCAGTGTATACTTATTATTATAATCCTCTCCTTCTTTTATTTTCCGCTATATTTTACCATACATCTGATATTATCTATACATCTATGTTATATATAGTGCTGTGTATTATAGAATGACATTATGTGTTAGATATTCTTTATCCTATATTACCTGTGTTACCATTTTTTCACATTTGATCTATAAGTTGATACATTTTGATTTTTGTTACATTTTTATCTCTTACTTTCAGTATTTTATTTCTCCTTCCTTCTATAACATAATATATGTTTAATACACCAGATTTTGAGATGTTTTTTATTCCATTAACCCTCAGACACCTGACATGAGACTCCTCAGATTCGCTTCCCGATGCCTGACACACATTAGTATTAACATCTTGTGACGTTCAGCCATTGATTCTGCCAATTTCACAAATTATCAGCCAAAAAAATCCCACCGCTGGGCCGCTCCTCGCTGCCTTGTAGTAGGTGTGTCACAACTTCTGATGTTTTTCTTTCGCTCACGTTGTGGGGGGGACCCGCGGGGTGAACCTCAATGTTCTACTTCTATGGTATATAGTATATGAGATTATGGCGAGAAGGTGCGATGGAAGCCCCGAGAACACAAGGGCGCACTCGTAGGACGCTCCTTAAAGTGCCGGACTGAGAAATTCATTCCAGTGCAACTTTTTGATTTTTTTTTTTTTTTTGGCCAGTGCCGGATGTCGTTATCTGTGTCTCAATGAATGAAGAACTACCAGGAGAATATCATCCTAATATTTTCCTAATTCGTCATTTTTCCCGCCTTTATACGATGCAGCGAAGGGAAACGGTTAAGGACGGGATTATTACTACGAGGCACGAATGTAAAAGAGTAATAGTATAAAAAAAATAGAAAAAAGTTGCCTCGGCCGGGCTGGAACACAACAGCACTGTGTAGGCCTGGTAACACTCACTGACCAGTACTGGACCGGGCTCAGGGTGGGGGTGGGGGCTGCCTGTCGCACTAAAATTAATAAAATTCTGTGTGATTTTCCCAGTATTTCCCGTAGGAATGCAGCTGGCACGGGCTGAGACAAACCAACAAACTTTACACGGGACAAACATCCACAATAAAGCAATAGAATGAGGCTTACTGTGACTCGGGCCCTGCTGGGATCGATCGACACTTGGCAATGCCGAGGCCTGGACGGGACACCGAAGAGACAAAAATAAAGAAAAAATAAGGATTGATATAGTGACGCTCAATGGAAAAGCCTTAAGATGCAAAGGAAAATAAAAAAAACAAAGCAAAAGTAGGACGACAGTTGGGGGGGGGGGGAGGTGGGACCACAAGGAAGCTGGTGGGGGGTGGGGTACTGCCCCGGATCACTCCTCGCTACCCGTTAAGTCTGGCCTTTTCCTAATAACTATACTTCCCCTGTAGAATTTTTTTTTTTTCCTCCCTCTTTCTTGGCCGGGCCATCGGCAGAATGCAAATGCTTGGAACGGAGAGAGACGTGAACGGCTGCCAGTTAAAAACTCCAAGTGATGGATCCACATATTTTCCCACTCTCTGTACCAGCACCTTGTTTGTCGTGCCAAATCCGACACCCACTGGCGGCATCAGGATATCTCGCCCAACTCTGGGCACCGGGCACATGTTACTCCGAAGCCAATGTGAGTGTAGCGAGCGGCAAACTGCTAGCTCAGCACTAAACGCTGCTGAAACCTCTCTCTCCTGTTGCCGTAGGTCTCCCCGGGGAGGGGCAGTAACACCCTGCATCCTCGACACCTGAAAGCCATGGATTCCCACCACTCACCGACGTGGTGGCGGTTGCTCCGCTTTCCATCCGGCGATGACGCTGCTCGCCACACTCGCAGCCTCCCGAGAGCGGCCGGCTAGGATTCTGATAATAGCTTCACGCTTTAACTCACTGATTTTTTTTTTTTTTTAGTTCACAGTGTTCCAGAGTGCAGCGCTGGGAGGGGAGGAGGAGGAAAATTACTGGAGCCTCTTACGATTCAACTTCCACTAACCGAGAGGAAATGTCTTATTAAACAAACAACCAACAACAACAAGACGAGAGCAAAAAAAAAATGACATCTATACATAACGGGTCCGTCTCGTCTTGCCAGAGGAATTTGTATCATTGTGTCCTGATAGGAAACTTTACACAGCAGAAATGCAGCCAGCAGCGTCTCGGCTCTACGCAGGCACAAGAGAAAAAGCTGCCTTTTTTTTTTTTTTCCTGAGTGAATATTTATTTTCGTACGTTGTCTCCCAGCCGAGTCGCTGAACAGTCCAAATTCAACAGATTGTCCCGTTGTCAAGATTCTGCTGGGCGGCTGAGCATGTTAACTCCACGGAGAAGGGTGAATCCTGCATCGTGAGGAGCAGCCAAGGCCCCGGAGACGTCTTACAGGGCGGGCGTGCATCCAAAGAACCGGAGAGGGAACTGCTTGAATAGCAATTCAAAAATGGAAAGTTATTACAGGAGTGGTCGCCTCGGGAGGGGTCTCCTTGGGATTCTCTGCTACGGGTCAGAGGGCTACAGACCAAGCTTTCCTGTATTGAGGGTCATGTTGTCAGAATTCCAAGAGGCTGTAATAAATCCATGAGGCCTATTAGACATCTGATATAGAATTAAGATACAACTTTTATTATATTCTCTATAAAACTCCATTACAGTCCTGAGATATACGATAAGATTAGATATAGCTGTATGTGCTGCGCTTCACCTCACTGCACAGATAGACAAGTGGGCAGGTCTGCAGGACTCTCCAGATTGTATACACAGCAAGACCCAAGTGACTGAAAGGATATTTATTGCCCCATCCCAACATATTTTGCCACGCTCAGAGAGGTGTCAGCTCTGATAAGAAGCAGAGAATATACCAGAGAGACATTCCCCTAGCTGCAGATATGGACACAGAGTATATAGGTATACACGAGAGCCCTGACAACCGCTGTATTGCACACATTAGAAGACAGATGAGAGCTCAGAATACACGTAGCAACTAGAGATAAACAAGTAGTGTTCCATCACATACCTCGGTCAAATATCGCGCGGTAAATATTGGATTCCCCTCCCTCCTTCCCTGGCACATTTTTTTTTACACCAAATACTATGCAGGGGAGGTATTCGATTGAATATACTCATCTCTAGTAGTGACCATTAATAACAAGACAATTGTTACGAGGAGCAGATAATACATGAGAGCTCGGGGAGAATATGGACACGAGGAGGGACGACCACCCCATGTGATAAATACCCACCATTTCATATACTACCCCAACAACCAGTGCGATAATATAAGAAGATCAGTGATGGTGCTGTGATTATTCATCCTATATAATGTGTATTGTATAATGACACTGCACAGGTAGTAATAGATGAAAGACCATCAATGCAGCCTATAAATTATCACAGGAACCCAAAATATCACAGATACCTATCAATATGCCCCTACAGGACACCGAGCCCCTATAGAGCAATACCGACCAATAATAATGCGCCCCGTGCTGGGGTGATTGTATTTCTGCCATAGAGTATATTGTATACTTTAACCTTGTAGAGTGTATTATCTAGTATAGTATATTGTATAACATATTACATATAGTGTAGTGTACAGTATATTATAGGTTATCTACTATAGCATACTATACCGTAGAGTTTATAATCTAGTTTATAGTATATTGCACAATATATGATAAGCTATATTATGTAGTATAGCATAGTATATAGTAAAGTATACGCCATAGTTTATAGTATATTGTACAGTATATTATATATTATCTACTATAGTATATGAAATAAAATGTTATCAGCTATAGTTTATTGTATAGTATTTTATCTACTGCAGTATATTGTCTAGTACATTGCATGATATATTATATAGCATTTTATCTACCATAGTATATCTTAAATTATATGATCGTTTATTGTATAGTTTATTATCTACTATAATATATGGTGCAGTATATTATATAGCATATGAGCTACTAAGAGTATAATATATTATATAGTACATGGTATAGTATATTATCTACTACAGTATATTGTATAGTTTATTATCTCCTAAGAGTATGATATACTGTACGTTATATTATGTAGTTTATTGTACATGGTATACTATATTATTGACTCCAGTAAATTGTATAGTATATTACAGGATATTATCTACTATACTATGGCGCATTGTAAACTGCAATATTGTATTGGTTATAGTATAATAAATCTGCTATAGTATATTATATGGTATATTATCTACAATAGTATATTGAATCGTATATTATGTAGTATGTTATAAAGTACATCATAAAGTATATTTATAGTACAGTACCCACTATAGTATATTATATATTGTATTATTTACTAAAGTATATTGTAGAGTATATTACATATTGGATTATTTAGTATAGAATATACAGTATGTTATATCATTTATAGTACATTGTACAGTATATTATACAGTATATTATCTTCTATAGTATGGTTTATTTTATAATATATATCTTCTATATCTTCTATAGTATATTGTATAGTGTTTAGTATATTACACAGTACATTATAGTCCATATTAGCTACTATAGTAAACGCAAAGTATATTATATAGTATATTACTTACCATAGAATAGTATGTTGTAATATATATAGCTGTATATTGTACAGGATATTCTATAGTCTGCTATTACTATAGTATAGCATTGTATATGTTTTACATAGGTTATTATCTACTATAGTCTAATACATTGTAATGCATATTGTACAGTCTATTATAATGAATATTAACTATAGTATAGTGTATTGTAAAATATATGATACAGTTTATTGCCGAGTATATTGTGCAGTCTATTACATAGTATAGTAATATATAGTATATAAAGTATAGACTGTCTCTATCCCTTTTTCCTCACAGATTGTAAACCCCTGTGGGCAGAGCCCCCTACCCCACTGTGCCTTTTGGTCAATGGTAGTATTGGTTTTGTTTTGTATATTTATTATTATTATTATTATTATTATTATTATTTATTTATTTATTTATATAGCACCTTTAATTCCCATGGTGCTCTGTACATTATTATATTAATCCCATGGTGCTGTGTACATTATTATATTCATTCCATGGTGCTGTACATTATTATATTAATCCCATGGTGCTCTGTACATTATTATATTAATCCCATGGTGCTCTGTACATTATTATATTAATTCCCATGCTGCTGTACATTATTATATTAATCCCATGGTGCTGTACATTATTATTTTAATCCCATGGTGCTGTACATTATTATATTAATTCCCATGCTGCTGTACATTATTATATTAATTCCATGGTGCTCTGTACATTATTATATTAATCCCATGGTGCTGTACATTATTATATTAATCCCATGGTGCTCTGTACATTATTATATTATTCCCATGGTGCTGCACATTATTATATTAATCCCATGGTGCTGTACATTATTATATTAATTCCATGGTGCTCTGTACATTATTATATTAATTCCATGGTGCTGTACATTATTATATTAATCCCATGGTGCTCTGTACATTATTATATTATTCCCATGGTGCTGCACATTATTATATTAATCCCATGGTGCTGTACATTATTATATTAATTCCATGGTGCTCTGTACATTATTATATTAATCCCATGGTGATCTGTACATTATTATATTAATTCCATGGTGATGTACATTATTATATTAATTCCATGGTGCTCTGTACATTATTATATTAATCCCATGGTGCTCTGTACATTATTATATTAATTCCATGGTGCTCTGTACATTATTATATTAATTCCATGGTGCTGTACATTATTATATTAATTCCATGGTGCTCTGTACATTATTATATTAATCCCATGGTGCTGTACATTATTATATTAATCCCATGGTGCTCTGTACATTATTATATTAATCCCATGGTGCTGTACATTATTATATTAATTACATGGTGCTCTGTACATTATTATATTAATTCCATGGTGCTCTGTACATTATTATATTAATCCCATGGTGCTGTACATTATTATATTAATTCCATGGTGCTCTGTACATTATTATATTAATTCCATGGTGCTCTGTACATTATTATATTAATCCCATGGTGCTGTACATTATTATATTAATTCCATGGTGCTCTGTACATTATTATATTAATCCCATGGTGCTGTACATTATTATATTAATTCCATGGTGCTCTGTACATTATTATATTAATCCCATGGTGCTCTGTACATTATTATATTAATCCCATGGTGATCTGTACATTATTATATTAATTCCATGGTGCTGTACATTATTATATTAATTCCATGTTGCTGTACATTTTATAATATTAATTCCATGGTTCTCTGTACATTATTATATTAATTCCATGGTGCTCTGTACATTATTATATTAATATAATAATGTACAGAGCACCATGGGATTAATGGTGCAAAAGAAAGAAAGAAAGAATAGTATATTATCTACTATAGTATATATTTTATAGTATATTATATATATTTACTATAGTGAATTGCAGAGATGAGCGAACAGTTAAATATTCGAGATTTGATATTCGTTTCGACTAGCCCCTCAATATTTGACTATTCGAACGAATATTGATTCCCATTATAGTCTATGGGGAAAAATGCTTCGTTACAGGGGAAGCCACACAGAGTACAGCATTCGGCCAATCAACGCTGGTTCTGCCGGAGGAGGCGGAGTCTAAGATCGGTCCACAGCAGTCTCCATTGTGGTCCGATCTCAGATGTAGCAGAGCTGAGTGTGCGCTGAGCTCTGCTACTTCTGTAGCTTGTGCTTATTCCGTAGATGCGGTGGAATATTTCTAGTCCCAGCTGCTTTAGATGCAAAAACAGCTCTGAAAACTGCGGCACTTTGTGGTAAATCCTGCTGAAATTTTATGACCCAGAGAATATTTGTTGCAGCTGCAGATTCTTCCCTGAAGTAGTCGCTGACTAGTCTCAATGAATTACATTGGGGCTCATCCACTGGCAGAAATCTTGAAATTTAGGCCAAGACTTCTGCCTAAGGCAAATCTGATCGGCCCGGACTCGTTTAGCTCCCGGATTTATCACAGGTAACCGCAGATTCAGATACTGGGGATGCCAGAGATATGGGAAAGGCCAAATATCTCTCCTTTCATCCAGTTTATTTCTCTGTTTCTCTCCACTTTATAGGACCAAGACATGTTAAGAAACAGACACCACAAGATCCCAATACAGTGAAGGGTCTCGCAGCCGCTGTCCAGGACCCCAGTGCTGAAAATACAGTCCACGCTCCAGCTCTGTGTCCCTGCACACTCAGCACTGCAGACCCTCACCCACAACACTTAAAACATAGCTTGTGTACGCTTGTAATATATACTGCGACTCCCTGGTGCTTTATACTGCAGCTTAGCTTGTTCAGGTCAGCTACTGGATAGAAGCACAAGCTCTGCAGGAAATCAATATGTCTCCTTATATCTGATGTCCTGCACAGGGCAGAGGACGATAAGGAACAAGGACAATAAGATGGTCGGAAAACTGATGCTCAAAGATGGAGAGGGAGGAATTATTATATGGGGACGACTAAGCAAGTACAGTACTGTGCAAAAGTTTTAGGCAGGGGTGGACAAAATGCTGCAAAGTGAGAATGCTTCCAGAAGTAGAAGGGTTAATAGTTTCTTTTTTGTGAAGTGAATGAAGATATAAGAAATGTAAATCCCATTGGAGGAGGGGTCCTGGAAGTAATAAAATGGCCCCCACAGATCGGCCATGACCTGATATCATCATCATCATCATCCAGTCTGTCTGGGAGACTTGGAGCAAGCACATCCACAGAAGATCTTCGCTTAGTTCTCCAAGATGGCAGTGGGAGCAACCTCCCTGTCCAGTCTGCCACGTGTACTGAGGATGATGGAAGGCCAAAGAGGAAAGGTCGCGCCAAATATTGATGGGACTCACATTTCTCTTTTCTTCGTTTCATTGACAAAAATAAACTATTAACCCTTCTGGTTTAATTTGCAGCATTTTCCCCCCTCACCGGCTTAAAACTTTTGCCCAGCCCACAGAGAAGTTGCCATCACAGTTGCCCGCTTGATGCATTGGCTTGTTGTGTCAATCACTGACAGCACTATATCGGGGGGTCGTGTCATGGATGTGCCCAATAAGTCTATTGTTTTTAGTGAATCCCCCATTGACTCCAGGAAGATACCAGTGACAACCATTATGGGCACCATTATTGTTAACCAGAGGCGCCGTCCCTCACTCCCCCACATAGGGACCGGTGCAGGATTCCATTGGGACCATATTCTAGACCTCCTGCACAGGACATCTCCATGTTTTCTGCTTACTGGTGTCTATTACTTTCTGGAAATGTTCACCATTGTAAAGCTTTACTGGTGGAGTAGACTTCAGTGCACCTGTTATGGTCTGCACAGTGAGATACGCAGTGAGGTGCGTGGTGAGGTGCTTGGTGAGGTGAGCGGTGAGGTGTGCGATGAGATACGCGGCGAGGTGAGCGGTAAGGTGCGTGGTGAGGTGCGCGGTGAGATACACGGTGAGGTGAGCAGTGAGGTGCGCGGTGAAGTGAGCAGTGAGGTGCGCGGGGAGGTGTACAGTGAGGTGCATGGTGAGGTGCGTGGTGAGATACGTGGTAAGGTGAGCATTGAGGTGCGCGGTGAGATGACCGGTGAGGTGCACGGTGAGGTGTGCAGTGAGGTGAGCGGTGAGGTGTGCGGTGAGATACACGGTGAGGTGCGCAGTGAGGTGAGGTGAGCGGTGAGATACGTGGTGAGGTGCGTGGCGAAGGTGAGCAGTGAGATGAGCGGTGAGGTAAACGGTGGGGTGCATGGTAAGGTGCGCGGTGAGGTGCGTGGTGAGATACACGGTGAGGTGAGCGGTGAGGTGAGCGGTGATATACGCGGTGAGGTGCTCCGCCAGGCGATGCCTCTTTCTGCACCTTATAACTTATTAGAATATTCAAAATTCCTGGAATGAGCGGGAACCTGACAGCCAGAAGACACAACAGAAGACATGCCCGGCTCCTGGCGCCCGCTCACACCTGTCCCCCACGTCCCCGGCTATTGCATGTCAGCTCCTCGGTATGAGAAGCTAATGAAGGCTGATTCCGGATCCATCCTCTCCTGTTGCTGCTGTTAATATTTCATCCGCCTCGCACAGTGAGGGCCGCTGAGGACTCCCTTCTAACATTGTTTACACGCCGGTCTAGGGATTTGTTCCTGCAGCCTTAGACTTGGGTTTGCTCATATCTAATTAACTGAAAGTAATCAGCTCGCTATGACGGCATCATCTCTGCATGTACTTTGTGTTCTGGCTCAGTCCCCTCGGAGACTCCCAGTTAGGGCCCTGGCTTGTTTGTGCGAGGCCCCTCCCACTGACGGCTGCACAGACGTCTCACGCTGCATAATACCACGCTGGCCGTGGCGAGCAGCCGCTCTCCCCCTTTATACTGCTGTCTTACGGTAATTAATTAGAGCTAATTAGCTTCTGTCTTCCTGGAGGATTAACCCCTCGCTCCAGTTATGATTTCTTGGTGGTGGGACGGAGCCTGAGAGATGAATTACATGGGCGTGGGATACTCTGGAGACCGGAGAGATGTTTTGGAAAGTGAACTAGAAAGCCAAAGTATCCAGAAGAGATTAGTATGGGGATATTAGTCAGTATCTAACCTATGGGGGTGTAAATACAGCACGAAGCTGCGGTCAGTAGAAGTCACAGCGGGCTCCGGACATCATGGACCCCCGGATATCCTATAAGACACAATGGACTGTGATGGGGGAAGGGGGCACATCATTGGATCCCATCAGCTTCATGTTGTGCCTTGTGGAGTTTCCAATGGAATGTAATAAACAATATAAAATAAAAATAATTTTTCAGGCTCCTCCCCCTTGTTGAGACTCCTCCCCCTTTGCACAGTGGTGATTTATTTTATTGTTCTTGTTCAGCAGCCAATAGAAAACAAGCAGAAATAGAGAGTCAAGCATGGAGAGCAAAGAGAACCAGAGAAGCAGCAACAACATGGAGGACATTGTACAGCAGTACTGAGCAGCATTCAGCTGAGGTGGAGCTCTTACTAGAAACAGTATTCGTGTGGGCGACATTGTACAGCAGTAGTGAGCAGGATCACTGTTATTCCAATACTTAGGAAAGGTAGATCTCTTACTAGAAGCCGCAGAGGTACAGAGGACATTATTCAGCAGTACTAGGCAGTATATTGTGGAATCTAGCACTTATACTGTGTATAGTCATTATTTTTTTTATTATTATTATTATTATTATTATTATTATTATGGTGCTTTACAATTGGGGGTTACATACAATACACAAAATAAGTATAGTCACACAGGGTGCAATGGATAGTCTACAGCACTGGGCGGAGAGAGTTGCTTAAGGTAGAATCGTTTTGGGTATTATAAGGCTGGGTAGAATCACACTGGGTAGAACAGTGCTTGGCATTCTCTTACTGGACATAACTGCATTGGGTAGAATCATGCTGGGTATAATGACACTGGGTAGACTGCACTGGGTATAATGACACTGGATGGACTGGCACTGGGTATAATAACACTGGATAGACTGGCACTGGGTATAATGACACTGGATAGACTGGCACTGGGTATAATGACACTGGATAGACTGGCACTGGGTATAATGACACTGGATAGACTGGCACTGGGTATAATGACACTGGATGGACTGGCATTGGGTATAATGACACTGGATAGACTGGCACTGGGTATAATGACACTGGATGGACTGGCACTGGGTATAATGACACTGGATGGACTGGCACTGGATATAATGACACTGGATAGACTGGCACTGGGTATAATGACACTGGATGGACTGGCACTGGGTATAATGACACTGGATAGACTGGCACTGGGTATAATGACACTGGATGTACAGGCACTGGGTATAATGACACTGGATAGACTGGCACTGGGTATAATGACACTGGATGTACAGGCACTGGGTATAATAACACTGGATGTACAGGCACTGGGTATAATAACACTGGATGGACTGGCACTGGGTATAATGTCACTGGATGGACTGGCACTGGGTATAATGACACTGGATGGACTGGCACTGGGTATAATGTCACTAGATAGACTGGCATTGGGTATAATGACACTGGGTAGACTGGCACTGGGTATAATGACACTGGGTAGACTGGCACTGGGTATAATGACACTAGATGGACTGGCACTGGGTATAATGTCACTGGATGGACTGGCACTGGGTATAATGACACTGGATGGACTGGCACTGGGTATAATGTCACTAGATAGACTGGCATTGGGTATAATAACACTGGGTAGACTGGCACTGGGTATAATGACACTGGATAGACTGGCACTGGGTATAATGTCACTAGATAGACAGGCATTGGGTATAATGACACTGGATAGACTGGCACTGGGTATAATGACACTGGATGGACTGGCACTGGGTATAATGACACTAGATAGACTGGCACTGGGTATAATGACACTGGATGGACTGGCACTGCGTGTAATGACACTGGATAGACTGGCACTGAGTATGACACTGGATGGACTGGCACTGGGTATAATGACACTGGGTAGACTGGCACTGGGTATAATGACACTGGATGGACTGGCACTGGGTATAATGACACTGGGTAGACTGGCACTGGGTATATTGACACTGGGTAGACTGGCACTGGGTATAATGACACTGGGTAGACTGGCACTGGGTATAATGACACTGGGTAGACTGGCACTGGGTATAATGACACTAGATGGACTGGCACTGGGTACAATGACACTGAATGGACTGGCACTGCGTGTAATGACACTGGATAGACTGGCACTGGGTATAATGACACTGGGTAGACTGTCACTGGGTATAATGACACTGGATGGACTGGCACTGGGTATAATGACACTGGATGGACTGGCACTGGGTATAATGACACTGGGTAGACTGGCACTGGGTATATTCTAACATATATTTGCTTTTAGAAATTACAGGTAAGAAGTACAAGAAGTCTTGTGTGATGAGGACAAAGAGTCCTAAGAAGTGTATTGTCAGGAGATGGTACTGCCAGAAGCAAGGAACGTCTTCTCTACCCCTCTACTTTCTCTAGCTCCTCTACTTTCTCTAGCTCCTCTACCTTTTCCATCTTTTTACTTCCTTTACCTTCTCTGCCCTCTCTACCTCTTCTACGGTATCTATCTGCTCTGCTTTTTCTACTATCTCTACCTACTGTACTCATTCCACCTCCCCTTTCTCCTCTTCCACCTTTTCTACACCTCCGTCTTCTCCACCTCCCCTTTCTCCTCTTCCTCTTCCACCTTTTCTACACCCCCGTCTTCTCCACCTCCCCTTTCTCCTCTTCCTCTTCCACCTTTTCTACACCCCATCTTCTCCACCTCCCCTTTCTCCTCTTCCTCTTCCACCTTTTCTACACCCCCGTCTTCTCCACCTCTTCTTCCTTCTCAACCTTCCTTATTTT
Organism: Leptodactylus fuscus; assembly: GCF_031893055.1. Lineage (NCBI taxonomy): Eukaryota > Metazoa > Chordata > Amphibia > Anura > Leptodactylidae > Leptodactylus > Leptodactylus fuscus. The sequence goes on from NC_134266.1 coordinate 6,544,491, forward strand.
TCTGCTGCCAGCTCGTCTTTCTCCAGTATATTGGGAATATCCAGAAGTAACAGAGGGGACCCCTGTCCTGTCATGGCTGTTCTGTCTACCTGTGTCACAGATCCATCCTCTTCTGGGACAGCTGGATGAAATTCAGTAACATTTCCGCAGTCATACGAGCTGTCACTCTGCCTTCCCAGAATCCTGAATGGCAGGATTGGCCACACTATAGGAGTGGGATCATATAAGAAGGCAGAGGTGCCATCCAGCCCTGCCCTATAAGTAGCTATTACAGCAGCTGGGCACTTACCCTTTCAACCCTCAGCTCTGCCCCCGCTCCCAGACTGTATATATTACATAGACTATCCTGAGAGGCGAGGGCAGCCAGGAGGGAGTTAAACATCTCATGAAGGGAGGCATTTACTTAGTGCCAATGGTGTTGGCATCCAGCGGGCGCTCTCGATACAACTTTATGAGCTCTTTGTTTATCATATACAATGGTTAACATATAACCAGCGCCCGCTGCCTTCTATACAGCTCATAAACCTACGAAAATCACACAATGTCCTGACCGGGGGTGACCGCACCGTCTACGGAAATAACATGGTTAATCTTTACAATATATTACCAGGGGATTTGGCGTATATTAAACCTTAACCCCTTCCTCCCTGCTCTTTTGACGCTCTAAATATAGCGTGGCGGCGGTGCTGCAAGCTGTGAAGAAATGAGCGCTGGCTTATTATACCTTGTCGGTGCGCGCAGCCCGCCGCACGCTCACAGATTACAGTATTCCTGCTCTGTTTTGACTCGTTTGCAAAATCCCTGCAGTTCTCCGGCTAAAAGTGCCATTTGTGGAATTCGAGGAGTTGTCGCTGCCGATTTGATATGACCGGGGAGACGTATAGAAATCAAACAGGCAGCGTTACAGTGGTGTCCGTATAACCTGCGCTACTTAAAGGGGATTTACACCCCCTAATAAACTTTATCATATACTCAGCATTAATATTCGGCAGCTTCTCATCAGACTGACAACGGCCGGGCGCTTTATGACATGACGTCAGCTTACCGCGGTGACCGCTGGCGTGGGAATGTCTCCAGTATTTTAAATATATAATATCTTGACAGATCTCCCATCTTTGGTCACGCCCCTTTTAACATGCCCCACCCACAGCTCTCCTCCATAGAAGATTGACAGGGCCGGGCTCCTAAACTGGCCACGTCCACGAGATGGACCCAGGAGACAGAAGACCCCCGCTGACCAATTCTTCCCTTCACAGTCAGATCTAAAAAATCGGAACGAAGAAGAGATCCAACAGATAAGGACATTGTCTGTTTCCCATTAGTTACAGCTCACCTCCGCCCTGCATAGTGACCACTACACAGGTCACAGAGCATGCCCTCAACTCTCTACTATAGAAGTCAATGGCAGATATGCCAGCTCACCTCTTCCTGCTCCCCGCACAGTGATCTTTAAGGGGGTACAAAGCATGCCCCCCACGCTCTACTACAGAAATCAATATGTAATAGTCACAGCTCAAATCCTCCCCTGCCCTGAAAAGGTCACAGAACACCCCGTAATACTCTCCCACACAACCCAATAGCCATACCTCACCTTTTCATCGAATCTTCAAAGGTCACAAAGCATGCCCACTACACTCTCTCATAGACTTCAATAGGTAACAGCCGTAGGATCAAATCCTCACTAAGGCTGCAAGGTCACAGAGCATGCCCACAACTCTCTCCCACAGATGACAATGATATACCAGCTCACCTCTTCCCTCTCTCTGCATTGTGATCCCTACAGAGGTCACAAAGCATGCCCCCCACTCTCTCCTATAGTAATCAATATGTAATAGTCATGTCAAATCCTACCCTGCCCTGAAAAGGCCACAGAACATCCCATAATGCTCTCCCACACAAGTCAATATCCATACCTCACCTTTTCACCCACTATGCAAAGGTCACAGAGCATGCCCACTACACTCTCTCATAGACTTCAATAGGTAACAGCCGTAGATCAAATCCTCACTAACCCTGCAAGGACACAGAGCATGCCCACAACTCTCTCCTATAAAAGTCAATGATATTCCAGCTCACCTCTTCCCTCTCTCTGCATTGTGATCCCTACAGAGGTCACAAAGCATGCCCCCCACTCTCTCCTACAGAAATCAATATTTAATACTCCCAGCTCAATTCCTCCCCATGCAGAAAAAGTCACAGAGCATGCCCAGAAGACTCTCTCATAGACATCAATAGGTAACCTCCTCACAGAGCATACCCACAACATTCTCCAATAGAAGTCAATATGCCAACTCCTGACTACAAGTTTCCATGGACAAAGTGGCTGCTGTAAATCTATCAACGCTGTGAAGAGTAGCTTAGGCAACATGACCGCCCCCTATTACCATACAGACAAAAATATTAAAAAATCAGCACCAGTAAAAGCCAATCTGAAAAGAAGATGTGCTGGGCCCGGTTATAATCAGTTAAATAAACAGAGGTGACACATCCCTTTAAGGCCATGCAGTGTTCTAGATTATGGAAGTAAAAATATCTGACCACATGTAAATTTTATACAAAACTCAAGAGACCCAACACCTGACGGCTCCGAGGCGAGCAAGTGTCCGGCCGCAGAGGACAGAACTTTCCAGAGTTTATAGTTCAGTGACATTATTCCTTCCTAGATATGAAAATGTATCAAGCGCGGCCTGAGCGGGCGCCGCAGGGACACGACGTCTACGCCCAGACACCGACTATAGTCAGACGTCACTAGACCGTGATATCATATCATTCTAATAACAATGGTCATCACCTAGTCATAGGGTGGGGTCTACTCATAGGTAAGTGATGTCTAGAGGTGGCTGGAGGGGCAATGGTTTTACATAGAGGTCTACGTTAAAAAAAAAAAAACAAAACCAAAAAAACCTAATCTGTGTCCGTATGTTACCAAGAGAGAAAGACGCGTCCGTCACCAGCTAGAAAACTGTCCGAGCCAGAATCCACCCAAGGTCAGAGATTTGTCTGTGAACTGCAGGACTAGTCAATGTAAAGAACCTGTAGGGGGCGACAATGAACATGTGGACATAGGTGCAGACACACAGTAACTCGATAGAGCCCCCTGTGTCCATTACTGGTGTTACAGGTCAGTAGCAGCTACTATGAGGAGGAGGATCACTATGACTATAACTAGAAGGAACGGGAACTAAAAATGTAATAAAAATACATAAAAGTGCAAAGCATGGAGCAGAAATAAAAATCAATATGGCTGCTATGGGAATCCATCATTCTAGATAGATTCAATGACCACAGGAATCACTGCAGGGTCAAATGCCCCTTTGGCCGATGGCTGACATTATGGCTATTGTGTTGTCTTCTTGTGCTGATGTACTCTGATAGTCTTGTGATAAGGGCCCCTAAACATGACCCCCTTCCTCATGGTCCACATTCAAGCTACCGCACCAAATAGCGGTCAGTACAGAAGTGAGGACCTATGCATTGGTGTAGGTTCTCTCCATGAAGGCTGAACTTGGTTGTATTTTAGATTTCTGACTATGAGCCGGGCCGTGTGCCCCCTCCCAGTATTGAGGACCTATGGATTGGTGCGGGTCCTCTCTAGTTTTGACCTTATTTATATATCTCTGACTATAAGCCGGGCCTGTGTGCCCCCTCCAAGTCCTGAGGACCTATGGATTGGTGCGGGTCCTCTCTAGTTTTGACCTTATTTATATATCTCTGACTATAAGCCGGGCCTGTGTGCCCCCTCCCAGTCCTGAGGACCTATGGATTGGTGAGGGTCCTCTCTAGTTTTGACCTTATTTATATATCTCTGACTATGAGTCGGGCCCTTGAGCCCCCTCCCAGTCCTGAGGACCTATGGATTGGTGCGGGTCCTCTCTAGTTTTGACCTTATTTATATATCTCTGACTATGAGCCGGGCCGTGTGCCCCCTCCCAGTCCTGAGGACCTATGGATTGGTGCGGGTCCTCTCTAGTTTTGACCTTATTTATATATCTCTGACTATAAGCCGGGCCTGTGTGCCCCCTCCCAATCCTGAGGACCTATGGATTGGTGCGGGTCCTCTCCAGTTTTGACCTTATTTATATATTTCTGACTATAAGCCGGGCCTGTGTGCTCCCTCCCAGTATTGAGGACCTATGGATTGGTGCGGGTCCTCTCTAGTTTTGACCTTATTTATATATCTCTGACTATGAGCCGGGCCGTGTGCCCCCTCCCAGTCCTGAGGACCTATGGATTGGTGCGGGTCCTCTCTAGTTTTGACCTTATTTATATATCTCTGACTATAAGCCGGGCCTGTGTGCCCCCTCCCAGTCCTGAGGACCTATGGATTGGTGCGGGTCCTCTCTAGTTTTGACCTTATTTATATATCTCTGACTATAAGCCGGGCCTGTGTGCCCCCTCCCAATCCTGAGGACCTATGGATTGGTGCGGGTCCTCTCCAGTTTTGACCTTATTTATATATTTCTGACTATAAGCCGGGCCTGTGTGCCCCCTCCCAGTCCTGAGGACCTATGGATTGGTGCGGTTCCTCTCTAGTTTTGACCTTATTTATATATCTCTGACTATAAGCCGGGCCTGTGTGCCCCCTCCCAGTCCTGAGGACCTATGGATTGGTGCGGGTCCTCTACAGTTTTGACCTTATTTATATATTTCTGACTATAAGCCGGGCCTGTGTGCCCCCTCCCAGTACTGAGGACCTATGGATTGGTGCGGGTCCTCTCTAGTTTTGACCTTATTTATATATCTCTGACTATAAGCCGGGCCTGTGTGCCCCCTCCCAGTCCTGAGGACCTATGGATTGGTGCGGGTCCTCTCTAGTTTTGACCTTATTTATATATCTCTGACTATAAGCCGGGCCTGTGTGCCCCCTCCCAGTCCTGAGGACCTATGGATTGGTGCGGGTCCTCTCCAGTTTTGACCTTATTTATATATCTCTGACTATGAGCTGGGCCCGTGTGCCCCCTCCCAGTATTGAGGACCTATGGATTGGTGCAGGTCCTCTCCAGCTTTGACCTTATTTATATATCTCTGACTATGAGCTGGGCCCGTGTGCCCCCTCCCAGTATTGAGGACCTATGGATTGGTGCGGGTCCTCTCTAGTTTTGACCTTATTTATATATCTCTGACTATAAGCCGGGCCTTTGTGCCCCCTCCCAGTCCTGAGGACCTATGGATTGGTGCGGGTCCTCTCCAGTTTTGACCTTATTTATATATCTCTGACTATGAGTCGGGCCCTTGAGCCCCCTCCCAGTACTGAGGACTTATGGATTGGTGCGGGTCCTCTCCAGTTTTGACCTTATTTATATATCTCTGACTATGAGTCGGGCCCTTGAGCCCCCTCCCAGTACTGAGGACTTATGGATTGGTGCGGGTCCTCTCCAGGTTTGACCTTATTTATATATCTCTGACTATGAGCCGGGCCCTTGAGCCCCCTCCCAGCAGCGGCCATGGGACTTCTGCAATAATCCGTTTATTTGGTGCCCCTAAAAGTTAATGATTTATTTTATAGAGATAAGGTATTTTTTATTTAGATCCTTTCCTATTTGATTTGGCAGCGGAGTAGTCATCGGGCAAAGGTCTGGAGAGATGCACAGGCATGGTATGTACACAGCGCACGAGGCGTCAGCCGCCCAAGAGAGCACTATAGGGAAGTGGAGCGAGGGGTGAACTCACCTCCAAGCACAAGGCCATTGTCTCCCAAATATTCTAATAACAACACGAGACAAGTTACCCCGGGGCACAGGTGTCTGTGTGTAATACCGTGCCATATGGAACAAATCCCAGGCCCACACCTCAGTGATCGACACTGATCACAGGAATCAGACATGACTAGACGATCCTGAACTGCGGTGCAAAGTACAAACCTGAGTCCAACACCTCACTGCCAAAGACGTCACTACACCATGCTGTATGGGATCTTATAGGATGGGACTGTATTGTATAAGATCCTATATGAAATAATCTCATGCAGTATAAGACCCTATAGGATAATACCGTGCAATGTAGCATCTTGTAGGATGGCATCGTGATGTACAGATTCTATAGGAGGAGATCATGTTGTATAGGATTCAGTATAATCCCGTACAGTAATGGATTCTATATGAAAATACCATACAGTATAAAATCATATATCATTGTACCAAATAGTCTATATGATATTGTCATGTTGTATAGAATCCTATATCATAGTACCATATAGTATATATCAAAATCTAATGTTGTATAGGAGCCTTTATCATTATGATATAAAGTCTATAGGATCCTATATAATAATGACATATAATCTATAGGATGTTGTATAGGATCGTATATCATAGAACCATATAGTGAGTATGATAATATGTTGTATAGGATTCTATATCCTAGTGACATACTGTCTATATATTATATTATATAGGATCCTATATCATAGTACCATATAGTCTATAGGACATTATGTTATATAGGATCCTATATCACAGTCATATATAAGCATGATAATATTTTGTATAGAATCCTATATCATAGTACCATATAGTATATATCAAAATATAACGTTGTATCGGAGCTTTTATCATTATCATATATAGTCTATAATAATAATAATGATCATTTATAGGATCCTATATCATAATGACATATAATCTATAGTATACCACCATGTTGTATAGGATCGTATATCATAGAACCATATAGTGAGTATGATAATATGTTGTATAGGATTCTATATCCTAGTGACATATAGTCTATATATTATATAGGATCCTATATCATAGCACCATATAGTCTATAGGACATTATTGTGTTATATAAGATCCTATATCATAGTCATATATAAGCATGATAATATTTTGTATAGGATCCTATAACCATATAATATGTATGCATGATATGTTATATAGGATCCTATATCCTGGTACCATATAGTCTATATGATATTACCATGTGGTATAGAATCCTATATCATGGTAACACATAGTATATATCATATGATCAAGTTGTATAGAATCCTATATCATAGCAGCATATAATCTATATGATGTCACCGTGAGTTATGGGATCCTATAACCATATAATATGTATGTATGATATTATCATGTTATATAGGATCCTATATCATAGCAGCATATAATCTATATGATGTCACCGTGTGTTATAGGATCCTATATCACGCTACCTCTTGGATGAGTATTCTATATGGTGACATGATGCCATGTGATATCCGTCCATATCATCCTATAGAAGACGTCGTGTCTGCGCCGCACTCTTACTATGTGGCCCCCTCTGGCACACGGGCCCGGTGGCGACTGTCACCTGAGTGGCTCCTTATTCTGTAGCACCATTGCTATTATATGACCACGTACGCCCTATAGATGGACACAAAAACAACCTAACGGCATGATATCTAGCACGGAGGGGACACGCACGTAACTACCACCCCCACCCTACTCCGGCCCTGATTGATATGACCATGTCATATCTTCACCACCACATGTGACCGTCCAAGTTGAGCGTCGGAGAGAAAAGTCACAGACAAGAAAGAAGAAGCGGTCAGAGCTTTGTGCAACGTCTGGAGCACGTACCTACGGCGGACAACTCCTAGGTCGCCCATGTCCACTGATGGGAGTTGTACTGCTCTATCTGAATAGTAACGCCAAACATCTCAAACATCCCAGGAATGAAGTGGTTGCTGATTTGGCACAGCTGGCGGCTTCCTGCTGTTTCTCTGGCTGGCACCGGTGTACAATGGACAGTATTGTTGTGCAACGAGGAAAAAAAAAAAAATCCCCCCCCCCCCTCGTCTCTCTTTTTCCCGGTGCCCACAAGAGGGAGGTTGAGTCACGAACAAGTAAAACGAAAGAAGTGACTTTAGTAAGAAAAGTGAGGCGTACCAGGCAGCCTGGGCACACGATCCTCCGTCAGGGCGATGCGTCCGCCGGGTATTGGCCTCCATACAATTGTTGCTCAATTCACAAAAAAAAAAAGAATGCAAAAATTGGCAGATGGACGTACCTGATGTGAGAGCGGCCTCGCTCCGAACTCTGGACTCACTAAGATTTCCATAAAGTCGGCCACTCCCACTTTATAATACATTATGCATTAATTCCAACATCGGAGTCAGCTGCCAGTAGGGGACATTATCGGCAGCAGGTTGTCAGACAGTCACAGACTCGTGCTCTGACAGCATGTGCACGACTAACACCCCCTCCCCCGCACTGTGGGCACCAGCACAGAACTTACAGGGGCACACGGAGCTCTGCCCGTCAGACGTGGCACCAGTGGGGCTGTATGTTATATGGATATGGCCTCCATAGGGGGCAGAGCTCGGGGTCATATCCTAATAACACTTCACCTACATTAGGATTATAAGAGGCACAACTGGGGGGCAACACAAATTGTCACTTTGGGGATTGGGGCATCAGGTTACCCCCTCTGGTCAATAATACTGCAATGAATACATATATATATATATATATATATATATATATATATATATATATATACAGTATATCATCCAATGTGATCAATAGGGGGCGCCAAGGGTCAACGGAGAATGTGGAGGGGGCAGGGAACATATCTGGCACAATAGGGATTCTCCCCCATGGCAAACACAGCACACGTCACAGCACTGTACACTGCAATACATTGATCACATGACATACACATGCATCTAACATGCTGCACATGTGACATTCATATACTGGAGAGACGCTGAACACGCAACACGAACAAGCTGCACTAATACTGCAAATGCACAACTAATGCACTGGATAATACACATGTACTACCTGTATCCAGGACATATACTGCACATGTACCACCTGTATCCAGGACATATACTGCACATGTACCACCTGTATCCAGGACATATACTGCACATGTACCACCTGTATCCAGGACATATACTGCACATGTACCACCTGTATCCAGGACATATACTGCACATGTACTACCTGTATCCAGGACATATACTGCACATGTACTACCTGTATCCAGGACATATACTGCACATGTACTACCTGTATCCAGGACATATACTGCACATGTACTACCTGTATCCAGGACATATACTGCACATGTACCACCTGTATCCAGGACATATACTGCACATGTACCACCTGTATCCAGGACATATACTGCACATGTACCACCTGTATCCAGGACATATACTGCACATGTACCACCTGTATCCAAGACATATACTGCACATGTACCACCTGTATCCAGGACATATACTGCACATGTACCACCTGTATCCAGGACATATACTGCACATGTACCACCTGTATCCAAGACATATACTGCACATGTACCACCTGTAACCAGGACATATACTGCACATGTACTACCTGTATCCAGGACATATACTGCACATGTACTACCTGTAACCAGGACATATACTGCACATGTACCACCTGTAACCAGGACATATACTGCACATGTACCACCTGTATCCAGGACATATACTGCACATGTACCACCGGTAACCAGGACATATACTGCACATGTACCACCTGTATCCAGGACATATACTGCACATGTACCACCTGTATCCAGGACATATACTGCACATGTACCACCTGTATCCAGGACATATACTGCACATGTACCACCTGTATCCAGGACATATACTGCACATGTACCACCTGTATCCAGGACATATACTGCACATGTACCACCTGTATCCAGGACATATACTGCACATGTACTACCTGTATCCAGGACATATACTGCACATGTACTACCTGTATCCAGGACATATACTGCACATGTACTACCTGTAACCAGGACATATACTGCACATGTACCACCTGTAACCAGGACATATACTGCACATGTACCACCTGTATCCAGGACATATACTGCACATGTACCACCTGTACCCAGGACATATACTGCACATGTACCACCTGTATCCAAGACATATACTGCACATGTACCACCTGTAACCAGGACATATACTGCACATGTACCACCTGTATCCAGGACATATACTGTACATGTACCACCTGTATCCAAGACATATACTGCACATGTACCACCTGTAACCAGGACATATACTGCACATGTACTACCTGTATCCAAGACATATACTGCACATATCACCTGTACCCAGGACATATACTGCACATGTACCACCTGTATCCAGGACATATACTGCACATATACCACCTGTATCCAGGACATATACTGCACATGTACCACCTGTATCCAGGACATATACTGCACATGTACCACCTGTATCCAGGACATATACTGCACATGTACTACCTGTATCCAGGACATATACTGCACATGTACCACCTGTATCCAGGACATATACTGCACATGTACCACCTGTATCCAGGACATATACTGCACATGTACCACCTGTATCCAGGACATATACTGCACATGTACCACCTGTATCCAAGACATATACTGCACATGTATCACCTGTATCCAAGACATATACTGCACATGTACCACCTGTATCCAGGACATATACTGCACATGTACTACCTGTATCCAGGACATATACTGCACATGTACCACCTGTAACCAGGACATATACTGCACATGTACCACCTGTATCCAGGACATATACTGCACATGTACCACCTGTATCCAGGACATATACTGCACATGTACCACCTGTATCCAGGACATATACTGCACATGTATCACCTGTATCCAGGACATATACTGCACATGTACCACCTGTATCCAGGACATATACTGCACATGTACCACCTGTACCCAGGACATATACTGCACATGTACCACCTGTATCCAGGACATATACTGCACATGTACCACCTGTAACCAGGACATATACTGCACATGTACCACCTGTATCCAGGACATATACTGCACATGTACTACCTGTATCCAGGACATATACTGTACATATCACCTGTATCCAGGACATATACTGCACATGTATCACCTGTATCCAGGACATATACTGCACATGTACCACCTGTATCCAAGACATATACTGCACATGTACCACCGGTAACCAGGACATATACTGCACATGTACCACCTGTATCCAAGACATATACTGCACATGTATCACCTGTATCCAGGACATATACTGCACATGTACCACCTGTATCCAGGACATATACTGCACATGTACCACCTGTATCCAGGACATATACTGCACATGTACCACCTGTATCCAGGACATATACTGCACATGTACCACCTGTATCCAAGACATATACTGCACATGTACCACCGGTAACCAGGACATATACTGCACATGTACCACCTGTATCCAGGACATATACTGCACATGTACCACCTGTATCCAGGACATATACTGCACATGTACTACCTGTATCCAGGACATATACTGCACATGTACCACCGGTAACCAGGACATATACTGCACATGTACCACCGGTAACCAGGACATATACTGCACATGTACCACCTGTATCCAGGACATATACTGCACATGTACCACCTGTATCCAGGACATATACTACACATGTACCACCGGTAACCAGGACATATACTGCACATGTACCACCTGTATCCAGGACATATACTGCACATGTACCACCTGTATCCAGGACATATACTGCACATGTACCACCTGTAACCAGGACATATACTGCACATGTACCACCTGTATCCAGGACATATACTGAACATGTACCACCTGTATCCAGGACATATACTGCACATGTACCACCTGTATCCAGGACATATACTGCACATGTACTACCTGTATCCAGGACATATGCTGCACATGTACCACCTGTATCCAGGACATATACTGCACATGTATCACCTGTATCCAGGACATATACTGCACATGTACCACCTGTATCCAGGACATATACTGCACATGTACCACCTGTACCCAGGACATATACTGCACATGTACCACCTGTATCCAGGACATATACTGCACATGTACTACCTGTATCCAGGACATATACTGCACATGTACCACCTGTATCCAGGACATATACTGCACATGTACTACCTGTATCCAGGACATATACTGTACATGTACCACCTGTATCCAGGACATATACTGCACATGTACTACCTGTATCCAGGACATATACTGCACATGTACCACCTGTATCCAGGACATATACTGTACATATCACCTGTATCCAGGACATATACTGCACATGTACCACCTGTATCCAGGACATATACTGTACATATCACCTGTATCCAGGACATATACTGCACATGTACCACCTGTATCCAGGACATATACTGCACATGTACCACCTGTATCCAGGACATATACTGCACATGTATCACCTGTATCCAGGACATATACTGCACATGTACCACCTGTATCCAAGACATATACTGCACATGTACCACCTGTATCCAGGACATATACTGCACATGTACCACCTGTATCCAAGACATATACTGCACATGTACCACCGGTAACCAGGACATATACTGCACATGTACCACCTGTATCCAGGACATATACTGCACATGTACCACCTGTATCCAGGACATATACTGTACATATCACCTGTATCCAGGACATATACTGCACATGTACCACCTGTATCCAGGACATATACTGCACATGTACCACCTGTATCCAAGACATATACTGCACATGTATCACCTGTATCCAGGACATATACTGCACATGTACCACCTGTATCCAGGACATATACTGCACATGTACCACCTGTACCCAGGACATATACTGCACATGTACCACCTGTATCCAGGACATATACTGCACATGTACCACCTGTAACCAGGACATATACTGCACATGTACCACCTGTATCCAGGACATATACTGCACATGTACTACCTGTATCCAGGACATATACTGCACATGTACCACCTGTACCCAGGACATATACTGCACATGTACCACCTGTACCCAGGACATATACTGCACATGTACCACCGGTAACCAGGACATATACTGCACATGTACCACCTGTAACCAGGACATATACTGCACATATCACCTGTATCCAGGACATATACTGCACATGTACCACCTGTATCCAGGACATATACTGCACATGTACCACCTGTATCCAGGACATATACTGCACATGTACCACCTGTATCCAAGACATATACTGCACATGTACCACCGGTAACCAGGACATATACTGCACATGTACCACCTGTATCCAGGACATATACTGCACATGTACCACCTGTATCCAGGACATATACTGTACATATCACCTGTATCCAGGACATATACTGCACATGTACCACCTGTATCCAGGACATATACTGCACATGTACCACCGGTAACCAGGACATATACTGCACATGTACCACCTGTATCCAAGACATATACTGCACATGTATCACCTGTATCCAGGACATATACTGCACATGTACCACCTGTATCCAAGACATATACTGCACATGTACCACCGGTAACCAGGACATATACTGCACATGTACCACCTGTATCCAGGACATATACTGCACATGTACCACCTGTATCCAGGACATATACTGTACATATCACCTGTATCCAGGACATATACTGCACATGTACCACCTGTATCCAGGACATATACTGCACATGTACTACCTGTATCCAGGACATATACTGCACATGTACCACCTGTAACCAGGACATATACTGCACATGTACCACCTGTATCCAGGACATATACTGCACATGTACCACCTGTATCCAGGACATATACTGCACATGTACCACCTGTATCCAGGACATATACTGCACATGTATCACCTGTATCCAGGACATATACTGCACATGTACTACCTGTATCCAGGACATATACTGCACATGTACTACCTGTATCCAGGACATATACTGCACATGTACTACCTGTAACCAGGACATATACTGCACATGTACCACCTGTAACCAGGACATATACTGCACATGTACCACCTGTACCCAGGACATATACTGCACATGTACCACCTGTATCCAGGACATATACTGCACATGTACCACCTGTATCCAAGACATATACTGCACATGTACCACCTGTAACCAGGACATATACTGCACATGTACTACCTGTATCCAGGACATATACTGTACATGTACCACCTGTATCCAAGACATATACTGCACATGTACCACCTGTAACCAGGACATATACTGCACATGTACTACCTGTATCCAAGACATATACTGCACATATCACCTGTACCCAGGACATATACTGCACATGTACCACCTGTATCCAGGACATATACTGCACATGTACCACCTGTACCCAGGACATATACTGCACATGTACTACCTGTATCCAGGACATATACTGCACATGTACCACCTGTATCCAAGACATATACTGCACATGTACCACCTGTATCCAGGACATATGCTGCACATATACCACCTGTATCCAGGACATATACTGCACATGTACCACCTGTATCCAGGACATATACTGCACATGTACCACCTGTATCCAGGACATATACTGCACATGTACCACCTGTATCCAGGACATATACTGCACATGTACCACCTGTATCCAGGACATATACTGCACATGTACCACCTGTATCCAGGACATATACTGCACATGTACCACCTGTAACCAGGACATATACTGCACATGTACCACCTGTAACCAGGACATATACTGCACATGTACCACCTGTACCCAGGACATATACTGCACATGTACCACCTGTATCCAGGACATATACTGCACATGTACCACCTGTATCCAAGACATATACTGCACATGTACCACCTGTATCCAGGACATATACTGCACATGTACCACCTGTATCCAGGACATATACTGTACATGTACCACCTGTATCCAGGACATATACTGCACATGTACCACCTGTATCCAAGACATATACTGCACATGTATCACCTGTATCCAGGACATATACTGCACATGTACCACCTGTATCCAGGACATATACTGCACATGTACCACCTGTATCCAGGACATATACTGCACATGTACCACCTGTATCCAGGACATATACTGCACATGTACCACCTGTATCCAGGACATATACTGCACATGTACCACCTGTATCCAAGACATATACTGCACATGTATCACCTGTATCCAAGACATATACTGCACATGTACCACCTGTATCCAGGACATATACTGCACATGTACCACCTGTAACCAGGACATATACTGCACATGTACCACCTGTATCCAGGACATATACTGCACATGTACCACCTGTATCCAGGACATATACTGCACATGTACCACCTGTATCCAGGACATATACTGCACATGTATCACCTGTATCCAGGACATATACTGCACATGTACCACCTGTATCCAGGACATATACTGCACATGTACCACCTGTACCCAGGACATATACTGCACATGTACCACCTGTATCCAGGACATATACTGCACATGTACCACCTGTAACCAGGACATATACTGCACATGTACCACCTGTATCCAGGACATATACTGCACATGTACTACCTGTATCCAGGACATATACTGTACATATCACCTGTATCCAGGACATATACTGCACATGTACCACCTGTATCCAGGACATATACTGCACATGTACCACCTGTACCCAGGACATATACTGCACATGTACCACCGGTTACCAGGACATATACTGCACATGTACCACCTGTATCCAAGACATATACTGCACATGTATCACCTGTATCCAGGACATATACTGCACATGTACCACCTGTACCCAGGACATATACTGCACATGTACCACCTGTATCCAGGACATATACTGCACATGTACCACCTGTATCCAGGACATATACTGCACATGTACCACCTGTATCCAGGACATATACTGCACATGTACCACCTGTATCCAAGACATATACTGCACATGTACCACCGGTAACCAGGACATATACTGCACATGTACCACCTGTATCCAGGACATATACTGCACATGTACCACCTGTATCCAGGACATATACTGCACATGTACCACCTGTACCCAGGACATATACTGCACATGTACCACCGGTAACCAGGACATATACTGCACATGTACCACCTGTATCCAAGACATATACTGCACATGTATCACCTGTATCCAGGACATATACTGCACATGTACCACCTGTATCCAAGACATATACTGCACATGTAACACCGGTAACCAGGACATATACTGCACATGTACCACCTGTATCCAGGACATATACTGCACATGTACCACCTGTATCCAGGACATATACTGTACATATCACCTGTATCCAGGACATATACTGCACATGTACTACCTGTATCCAGGACATATACTGCACATGTACCACCTGTAACCAGGACATATACTGCACATGTACCACCTGTATCCAGGACATATACTGCACATGTACTACCTGTATCCAGGACATATACTGCACATGTACCACCTGTAACCAGGACATATACTGCACATGTACCACCTGTATCCAGGACATATACTGCACATGTACTACCTGTATCCAGGACATATACTGCACATGTACCACCTGTATCCAGGACATATACTGCACATGTACCACCTGTATCCAGGACATATACTGCACATATACCACCTGTACCCAGGACATATACTGCACATGTACCACCTGTATCCAGGACATATACTGCACATGTACCACCGGTAACCAGGACATATACTGCACATGTACCACCTGTATCCAGGACATATACTGCACATGTACCACCTGTATCCAGGACATATACTGCACATGTACCACCTGTAACCAGGACATATACTGCACATGTACCACCTGTATCCAGGACATATACTGCACATGTACCACCTGTATCCAGGACATATACTGCACATGTACCACCTGTATCCAGGACATATACTGCACATGTACCACCTGTATCCAGGACATATACTGAACATGTACCACCTGTATCCAGGACATATACTGCACATATCACCTGTATCCAGGACATATACTGTACATGTACCACCTGTATCCAGGACATATACTGCACATGTACCACCTGTATCCAGGACATATACTGTACATATCACCTGTATCCAGGACATATACTGCACATGTACCACCTGTATCCAGGACATATACTGTACATATCACCTGTATCCAGGACATATACTGCACATGTATCACCTGTATCCAGGACATATACTGCACATGTACCACCTGTATCCAAGACATATACTGCACATGTACCACCTGTATCCAGGACATATACTGCACATGTACCACCTGTATCCAAGACATATACTGCACATGTACCACCGGTAACCAGGACATATACTGCACATGTACCACCTGTATCCAGGACATATACTGCACATGTACCACCTGTATCCAGGACATATACTGCACATGTACCACCTGTATCCAGGACATATACTGCACATGTACCACCTGTATCCAAGACATATACTGCACATGTATCACCTGTATCCAGGACATATACTGCACATGTACCACCTGTATCCAGGACATATACTGCACATGTACCACCTGTATCCAGGACATATACTGCACATGTACCACCTGTATCCAGGACATATACTGCACATGTACTACCTGTATCCAGGACATATACTGCACATGTACTACCTGTATCCAGGACATATACTGCACATGTACCACCTGTATCCAGGACATATACTGCACATGTACCACCTGTATCCAGGACATATACTGCACATATACCACCTGTACCCAGGACATATACTGCACATGTACCACCTGTATCCAGGACATATACTGCACATGTACCACCGGTAACCAGGACATATACTGCACATGTACCACCTGTATCCAGGACATATACTGCACATGTACCACCTGTATCCAGGACATATACTGCACATGTACCACCTGTAACCAGGACATATACTGCACATGTACCACCTGTATCCAGGACATATACTGCACATGTACCACCTGTATCCAGGACATATACTGCACATGTACCACCTGTATCCAGGACATATACTGCACATGTACCACCTGTATCCAGGACATATACTGCACATGTACCACCTGTATCCAGGACATATACTGCACATATCACCTGTATCCAGGACATATACTGTACATATACCACCTGTATCCAGGACATATACTGCACATGTACCACCTGTATCCAGGACATATACTGCACATGTACCACCTGTATCCAAGACATATACTGCACATGTACCACCTGTATCCAGGACATATACTGCACATGTATCACCTGTATCCAGGACATATACTGCACATGTACCACCTGTATCCAAGACATATACTGCACATGTACCACCTGTATCCAGGACATATACTGCACATGTACCACCTGTATCCAAGACATATACTGCACATGTACCACCGGTAACCAGGACATATACTGCACATGTACCACCTGTATCCAGGACATATACTGTACATATCACCTGTATCCAGGACATATACTGCACATGTACCATCTGTATCCAGGACATATACTGCACATGTACCACCTGTATCCAAGACATATACTGCACATGTATCACCTGTATCCAGGACATATACTGCACATGTACCACCTGTATCCAGGACATATACTGCACATGTACCACCTGTACCCAGGACATATACTGCACATGTACCACCTGTATCCAGGACATATACTGCACATGTACCACCTGTAACCAGGACATATACTGCACATGTACCACCTGTATCCAGGACATATACTGCACATGTACTACCTGTATCCAGGACATATACTGCACATGTACCACCTGTACCCAGGACATATACTGCACATGTACCACCGGTAACCAGGACATATACTGCACATGTACCACCTGTATCCAGGACATATACTGCACATGTACCACCTGTATCCAGGACATATACTGTACATATCACCTGTATCCAGGACATATACTGCACATGTACCACCTGTATCCAGGACATATACTGCACATGTACCACCTGTATCCAGGACATATACTGCACATGTACCACCTGTACCCAGGACATATACTGCACATGTACCACCTGTATCCAGGACATATACTGCACATGTACCACCTGTAACCAGGACATATACTGCACATATCACCTGTATCCAGGACATATACTGCACATGTACCACCTGTATCCAGGACATATACTGCACATGTACCACCTGTATCCAGGACATATACTGCACATGTACCACCTGTATCCAGGACATATACTGCACATGTACCACCTGTAACCAGGACATATACTGCACATATCACCTGTATCCAGGACATATACTGCACATGTACCACCTGTATCCAGGACATATACTGCACATGTACCACCTGTATCCAGGACATATACTGCACATGTACCACCTGTATCCAGGACATATACTGCACATGTACCACCTGTATCCAGGACATATACTGCACATGTACCACCTGTATCCAAGACATATACTGCACATGTATCACCTGTATCCAGGACATATACTGCACATGTACCACCTGTATCCAAGACATATACTGCACATGTACCACCGGTAACCAGGACATATACTGCACATGTACCACCGGTATCCAGGACATATACTGCACATGTACCACCTGTATCCAGGACATATACTGTACATATCACCTGTATCCAGGACATATACTGCACATGTACTACCTGTATCCAGGACATATACTGCACATGTACCACCTGTAACCAGGACATATACTGCACATGTACCACCTGTATCCAGGACATATACTGCACATGTACTACCTGTATCCAGGACATATACTGCACATGTACCACCTGTATCCAGGACATATACTGCACATGTACCACCTGTATCCAGGACATATACTGCACATATACCACCTGTACCCAGGACATATACTGCACATGTACCACCTGTATCCAGGACATATACTGCACATGTACCACCTGTATCCAGGACATATACTGTACATATCACCTGTATCCAGGACATATACTGCACATGTACCACCGGTAACCAGGACATATACTGCACATGTACCACCTGTATCCAGGACATATACTGCACATGTACCACCTGTATCCAGGACATATACTGCACATGTACCACCTGTAACCAGGACATATACTGCACATGTACCACCTGTATCCAGGACATATACTGCACATGTACCACCTGTATCCAGGACATATACTGAACATGTACCACCTGTATCCAGGACATATACTGCACATATCACCTGTATCCAGGACATATACTGCACATGTACCACCTGTATCCAGGACATATACTGCACATGTACCACCTGTATCCAGGACATATACTGCACATGTACCACCTGTATCCAGGACATATACTGAACATGTACCACCTGTATCCAGGACATATACTGCACATATCACCTGTATCCAGGACATATACTGCACATGTACCACCTGTATCCAGGACATATACTGCACATGTACCACCTGTATCCAAGACATATACTGCACATGTATCACCTGTATCCAGGACATATACTGCACATGTACCACCTGTATCCAGGACATATACTGTACATATCACCTGTATCCAGGACATATACTGCACATGTACCACCTGTATCCAGGACATATACTGTACATATCACCTGTATCCAGGACATATACTGCACATGTATCACCTGTATCCAGGACATATACTGCACATGTACCACCTGTATCCAAGACATATACTGCACATGTACCACCTGTATCCAGGACATATACTGCACATGTACCACCTGTATCCAAGACATATACTGCACATGTACCACCGGTAACCAGGACATATACTGCACATGTACCACCTGTATCCAGGACATATACTGCACATGTACCACCTGTATCCAGGACATATACTGTACATATCACCTGTATCCAGGACATATACTGCACATGTACCACCTGTATCCAGGACATATACTGCACATGTACCACCTGTATCCAAGACATATACTGCACATGTATCACCTGTATCCAGGACATATACTGCACATGTACCACCTGTAACCAGGACATATACTGCACATGTACCACCTGTAACCAGGACATATACTGCACATGTACCACCTGTATCCAGGACATATACTGCACATGTACCACCTGTAACCAGGACATATACTGCACATGTACCACCTGTATCCAGGACATATACTGCACATGTACTACCTGTATCCAGGACATATACTGCACATGTACCACCTGTACCCAGGACATATACTGCACATGTACCACCTGTACCCAGGACATATACTGCACATGTACCACCGGTAACCAGGACATATACTGCACATGTACCACCTGTAACCAGGACATATACTGCACATATCACCTGTATCCAGGACATATACTGCACATGTACCACCTGTATCCAGGACATATACTGCACATGTACCACCTGTATCCAAGACATATACTGCACATGTACCACCGGTAACCAGGACATATACTGCACATGTACCACCTGTATCCAGGACATATACTGCACATGTACCACCTGTATCCAGGACATATACTGTACATATCACCTGTATCCAGGACATATACTGCACATGTACCACCTGTATCCAGGACATATACTGCACATGTACCACCGGTAACCAGGACATATACTGCACATGTACCACCTGTATCCAAGACATATACTGCACATGTATCACCTGTATCCAGGACATATACTGCACATGTACCACCTGTATCCAAGACATATACTGCACATGTACCACCGGTAACCAGGACATATACTGCACATGTACCACCTGTATCCAGGACATATACTGCACATGTACCACCTGTATCCAGGACATATACTGTACATATCACCTGTATCCAGGACATATACTGCACATGTACCACCTGTATCCAGGACATATACTGCACATGTACTACCTGTATCCAGGACATATACTGCACATGTACCACCTGTAACCAGGACATATACTGCACATGTACCACCTGTATCCAGGACATATACTGCACATGTACCACCTGTATCCAGGACATATACTGCACATGTACCACCTGTATCCAGGACATATACTGCACATATACCACCTGTACCCAGGACATATACTGCACATGTACCACCTGTATCCAGGACATATACTGCACATGTACCACCGGTAACCAGGACATATACTGCACATGTACCACCTGTATCCAGGACATATACTGCACATGTACCACCTGTATCCAGGACATATACTGCACATGTACCACCGGTAACCAGGACATATACTGCACATGTACCACCTGTATCCAGGACATATACTGCACATGTACCACCTGTATCCAGGACATATACTGCACATGTACCACCTGTAACCAGGACATATACTGCACATGTACCACCTGTATCCAGGACATATACTGCACATGTACCACCTGTATCCAGGACATATACTGCACATGTACCACCTGTATCCAGGACATATACTGCACATATCACCTGTATCCAGGACATATACTGTACATATACCACCTGTATCCAGGACATATACTGCACATGTACCACCTGTATCCAGGACATATACTGTACATATCACCTGTATCCAGGACATATACTGCACATGTACCACCTGTATCCAAGACATATACTGCACATGTACCACCTGTATCCAGGACATATACTGCACATGTATCACCTGTATCCAGGACATATACTGCACATGTACCACCTGTATCCAAGACATATACTGCACATGTACCACCGGTAACCAGGACATATACTGCACATGTACCACCTGTATCCAGGACATATACTGCACATGTACCACCTGTATCCAGGACATATACTGCACATGTACCACCTGTATCCAGGACATATACTGCACATGTACTACCTGTATCCAGGACATATACTGCACATGTACCACCTGTACCCAGGACATATACTGCACATGTACCACCGGTAACCAGGACATATACTGCACATGTACCACCTGTATCCAGGACATATACTGCACATGTACCACCTGTATCCAGGACATATACTGTACATATCACCTGTATCCAGGACATATACTGCACATGTACCACCTGTATCCAGGACATATACTGCACATGTACCACCTGTATCCAGGACATATACTGCACATGTACCACCTGTACCCAGGACATATACTGCACATGTACCACCTGTATCCAGGACATATACTGCACATGTACCACCTGTATCCAGGACATATACTGCACATGTACCACCTGTATCCAGGACATATACTGCACATGTACCACCTGTATCCAGGGCATATACTGCACATGTACCACCTGTATCCAAGACATATACTGCACATGTACCACCTGTATCCAGGACATATACTGCACATGTACCACCTGTATCCAGGACATATACTGCACATGTACCACCTGTATCCAGGACATATACTGCACATGTACCACCTGTATCCAGGACATATACTGCACATGTACTACCTGTATCCAGGACATATACTGCACATGTACCACCTGTATCCAGGACATATACTGCACATGTACCACCTGTATCCAGGACATATACTGCACATGTACCACCTGTACCCAGGACATATACTGCACATGTACCACCTGTATCCAGGGCATATACTGCACATGTACCACCTGTATCCAAGACATATACTGCACATGTACCACCTGTATCCAGGACATATACTGCACATGTACCACCTGTATCCAGGACATATACTGCACATGTACCACCTGTATCCAGGACATATACTGCACATGTACCACCTGTATCCAGGACATATACTGCACATGTACTACCTGTATCCAGGACATATACTGCACATGTACCACCTGTACCCAGGACATATACTGCACATGTACCACCTGTATCCAGGACATATACTGCACATGTACCACCTGTATCCAGGACATATACTGCACATGTACCACCTGTACCCAGGACATATACTGCACATGTACCACCTGTATCCAGGACATATACTGCACATATCACCTGTAACCAGGACATATACTGCACATGTACCACCTGTATCCAGGACATATACTGCACATGTACCACCTGTATCCAGGACATATACTGCACATGTACCACCTGTATCCAGGACATATACTGCACATGTACCACCTGTACCCAGGACATATACTGCACATGTACCACCTGTATCCAGGACATATACTGCACATGTACTACCTTTATCCAGGACATATACTGCACATATCACCTGTATCCAGGACATATACTGCACATGTACCACCTGTATCCAGGACATATACTGCACATGTACTACCTTTATCCAGGACATATACTGCACATATCACCTGTATCCAGGACATATACTGCACATGTACCACCTGTAACCAGGACATATACTGCACATGTACCACCTGTATCCAGGACATATACTGCACATGTACCACCTGTATCCATTTTTATGAATGTCTGATACTCCATATATTTCACAATGTGGCGTCAGTCAGGTCCCAGTAAAGGGGTTTTACTGTATGCAGAGGATGCGGCAAAAATACAAATGTCTCCTCTGTGCTGGACTGTCAGACGTCCTGGGTTATCAGATGTGATCACCTATAGCGTGTGGATATATATATATATATATATATATATATATATATATATATATATGACACCCCCTCCTCCTTGTGTTTTTCATCTATGGATGTGTCGGTGGACTTGTTGCCAGGTCACACATGTGAACACAATATCTGCGGCACACCCCGCTGTCCTGGCCTCCTCTCCCCGGCACGGCTCGCTGTATGCAGGAAGGGAGGGAGAGCTGCCCGGGAACATCATGTCTTCTCTCAGCCTGCCTTTATAAATAGGCACATTATTTTTATATACAGTCCGTCACCCGGCACTCCCCCGGCCCGCGCACTATATACATTGACGCCATTTATATACCCACAGCTCTGCGGTTTTCTGTCCTGTAAGTTTCCACACGCCCTGGGCACATGGCACATACAGTTTTATTACTCGGATTTGCTGGGACAGAAAGAAAATTTACAGGAAACTTGAATCAGTCACGTCTCACCCTCCTCTGGTGATATCACCATGACATACACAGCTCTGCTACATCTGTAAATAATAAAATAACATGCCTTGCAGTCCTGTGCGACTCCACACGTAACAAATCATGACGTTAATAGGTTATGCGACATATTGCAAACTCAGCGCAGCTACATCTGCAACACTGTGATAGCGACACATGGAAAATTCAGCTCTGCTACATAGGTAAAATGGTGACATAAAGGATTGTGGCGCCCCGTGACACACCACAGGTATCATATAGTGAGCTTTACCAAATTCTGTGAAATGGGAGAGATAGTCCAAAGAGATTACAGGTAACGCCACAACATGCAACACATAACCAGCTCTGCTACATCTGTAAGGTAACGTAGGCTTATCTGCAGTCCCATCCTGATGTGACAATCTTAGCTCGAAGACATTATTTTACATTGTAACAGATCAGGTGACACACAGAGGTATGAAGTATTACAATTCCAGCACTGCTTCATCTACACGTACAGCGAACTCACTGGCGTCCTACGCAAACCATAAGTGACACATAGATGTACTGCAGATTGTACCGCATGACAAGCACAGCTCTGCTACTGCACATCTGATCAGTACAATGTAGTCAGTCCAGGCAATCCACTGTGAGCTAACCCCCCCCGACTAATCCATTACCTGCACTGATACACTGTAACAGCCTATAAAGACAGGAGAGAGATTTGGGCTGCTTGTGTTACAACACACAGAGGATTGCCTACAGTATTGCTGCAGTCCAGAGAGTTTGTTACAATGTATCAGTCTGAGTCCAGTGTAGATAAAATTGCAGCGGACCCTCAGCTCTAAGGCTCTGTTCATACCTACGCCCGGTCTCTGTTTGGGCTTTCTGTCCCTAACTTAGATGGACACCTGGTGGATCCTTTTATTGTCTGGGGGAAGGGGGGGGGGGGGTAACCGCTCTTTTAAGCAGATTAGGTTTCTCTCCGTGGGGTCCTCAGCAGACCCCGAACGCAGATATGAACCTAGCATAAGAAATTCTGTAACGTATGAAGCGTGCGGCCTCCAGACTGGCGGATTTTACTGACGCTGTTACACTGTAACAAACTATCAGGGCAGCAGTGATAGTGTAGACAATCCTCTATGAGTCACTGGGCAGCCCAAACCTCTCTTGTCTTTATCATTTGTTACAATGTATCAGTGCAGGTAAGTGGCTCAGCCTACAGCCCAGGTTGTTTAGCTCACAGAGGATTATCTGGAGTAGTCAAATCTCTCATCTGTCCTAAATGTTTGTTACAATGTATCAGTGCAGGTGATATGATGAGAGATTCGACCTCTCTAGACAATCCTCTGTGAGTTAGTCCATGAGCAGGATAAGTCTCTTTCTTGTCTCCAGTGTTACAATGTATCAGTGCAGGTAAAACGCGTCAGTCTGGCGTCCGCACTGTCTCTGCTGGGTTCTCACCTGCGTCTGTGTGTCCGTTGTTCTGGTCTGTCAGGGACCACTAATAGAGCAGACACCACTGGCGCCCGACACACCCTCCTGACTATTATGGGATCTGCCAGGGGTCTGTTCTTTTAAAGTGAATCTAACAGAGGAAAGACTTGGCCTTGCAGCACTTTTTTGACCAGCGTTTTTGTGCAGATTCTGCATTAGCTATTACAGGATTGTTTAGAGCTGAAGGTTTGCAACAATTGTATCTAAACTGGACCTAGGACTGATCCATTTCACATTGTGACAAACTTTTAGGCCATAGGAGACCTGTGACAATCCTCTGTGAGCTGGCACATGATCCAGGCAAACAACTCTCTTGTCTTTATATTTTGTTACAATGTATCAGAGCAGGTAGAATGTGTTAGTCTGGAGTCCCAGATATCTAGCAGCACTAAATACAACTGTAACGACCTCTCAGCTGTGAGCAGTCTTACTCTGAAATGTTTCCATTCACCGCCAGCAAGCACAAATCTCACAAACGGTGATGAATTAATGCAGAAAGTCTATTAGAAACATGCAGAACTTTTCATTATACAATGATTTATACACAACTGGAAATCCCCTTTAAGTGCCGAGGGGCGGTGGCGGTAACATCGCGCCTGTGCCGAGAGCCAGAATTACCACCATGGTCACTGCGAAAACAGGAAGTGGATCGTTGCGTGATGGAATATGTCTGGTAGGTTGTGAGCTGCTGATCTGCCGGTGCACACTAGGTGTCACTGTCACAGCACCGGCTCTAGGGTGTCATAGAGGAGCAGGTGACATAAACCGCCCTGGTCACACACAAGACACGGCCGGGGTAACCTCAAACCACCCCGTGAGTGAGGGCCATGCTGGGAGGCGTAGTGCAGGAGTCCAGCGCTGGGGGGGTTAATGGGCTTTTTGGATGTTCTGTCCACAGCTGTGGAGATATTTTTACATCCCGCTCACACGTCTCCTCCCTGCCCCCCCACACACACCCTCTTAGGGACGCTCGCTGGGAATACATATAGGCCTTTGTACAATCGCAGACTCTCATTGGGAAGTTTCCAGGAAAAGTGATTTCTATAGACAGGCACAATATGAGGACGAGGGAGAGGAGAGCTGCAGACGTCGTTACAATGTGTCACATCACATACAGCTTAGTACAAGGCAAATAACTCTATATATGGGGCAGGCGGGATATAGGGGAGGCAAGTATACAGAAAGAAGAGGGTCAGTGACCTGTGCCAGGACCTTGTAACACAGAGATAGATAGATAGATAGATAGATAGATAGATAGATAGATAGATAGGAGAGAGATAGATAGATAGGAGAGAGATAGATAGATAGATAGATAGATAGATAGATAGATAGATAGATAGGAGATAGATAGATAGGAGATAGATAGATAGATAGATAGATAGGAGATAGATAGATAGATAGATAGATAGATAGATAGATAGATAGATAGATAGGAGATGATAGATAGATAGGAGATAGATAGATAGATAGATAGATAGATAGATAGATAGATAGATAGATAGATAGATAGATAGATAGGAGATGATAGATAGATAGGAGATAGATAGATAGATAGATAGATAGATAGATAGATAGATAGATAGATAGATAGGAGATGATAGATAGATAGGAGATAGATAGATAGATAGATAGATAGATAGATAGATAGATAGATAGATAGATAGATAGATAGATAGGAGATGATAGATAGATAGGAGATAGATAGATAGATAGATAGATAGATAGATAGATAGATAGATAGATAGGAGATGATAGATAGATAGGAGATAGATAGATAGATAGGAGATAGATAGATAGATAGATAGATAGATAGATAGATAGATAGATAGATAGATAGATAGATAGATATAGGAGATAGATAGATAGGAGATGACTATATGATATATGACAATAAGGATGGAGGTGACAGGTGACATCTATCAGTGGGGTGTGACATGGGGGGTCAGGTCACAGTTTGGGGGTCTGGGGTCTCCGCATTACACCACTGGCTGCTCTCGGGGGCTCTCAGGCTTGTTTTTCTATAAGGAGCCGTGTGCTGGGTCACGTCAGGTTGTGTGGGCCGCCTGCCCAGAGAGAGGGTATAAAGGAAAAAACATACAGAAAGACACAAAAACACAGCAGCATCCTCCACTACATTCCTCTCTACCTGCCACGGGCCGGCCGCCATGATGGAATTTCCCACTCGGCCCTGGAAGAGATGAGCTGGTATTTATAGTTCTTAGGAAATACATGGGAATGTGTAAGATATAATGATATATACAGTGTCCGGGGCGCCTCATATCCAGGGCACAGCCCTACCAGTTTATGTCTAACCCTAACATAGTCCTCTGCTGTCACCAAAACATAAAGGAGAACTCTTTATACTGATGTAGGGGGTTGTATACCTCTATATACTGATGTAGGGGGGTTGTATGCCTCTATATACGATGTAGGGGGGGTTGTATACCTCTATATACTGTTGTAGGGGGGTTGTATGCCTCTATATACTGATGTAGGGGGGGGTTGTATACCTCTATATACTGATGTAGGGGGGTTGTATGCCTCTATATACTGATGTAGGGGGGGTTGTATACCTCTATATACTGTTGTAGGGGGGTTGTATACCTCTATATACTGATGTAGGGGGGGTTGTATACCTCTATATACTGATGTAGGGGGGGTTGTATACCTCTATATACTGATGTAGGGGGGTTGTATACCTCTCTATACTGATGTAGGGGGGTTGTATGCCTCTATATACTGATGTAGGGGGGTTGTATACCTCTATATACTGATGTAGGGGGTTGTATACCTCTATATACTGATGTAGGGGGGTTGTATACCTCTATATACTGATGTAGGGGGGGTTGTATACCTCTATATACTGATGTAGGGGGGTTGTATACCTCTATATACTGATGTAGGGGGGTTGTATACCTCTATATACTGATGTAGGGGGGTTGTATACCTCTATATACTGATGTAGGGGGGTTGTATACCTCTATATACTGATGTAGGGGGGGTTGTATACCTCTATATACTGATGTAGGGGGGTTGTATACCTCTATATACTGATGTAGGGGGGTTGTATGCCTCTATATACTGATGTAGGGGGGTTGTATGCCTCTATATACTGATGTAGGGGGGTTGTATACCTCTATATACTGATGTAGGGGGGTTGTATACCTCTATATACTGATGTAGGGGGGTTGTATACCTCTATATACTGATGTAGGGGGGTTGTATACCTCTATATACTGATGTAGGGGGGGTTGTATACCTCTATATACTGATGTAGGGGGGTTGTATACCTCTATATACTGATGTAGGGGGGTTGTATACCTCTATATACTGATGTAGGGGGGGTTGTATACCTCTATATACTGATGTATATGATATATGACTGATGTATACCTCTATATACTGATGTAGGGGGGTTGTATACCTCTATATACTGATGTAGGGGGGTTGTATACCTCTATATACTGATGTAGGGGGGTTGTATACCTCTATATACTGATGTAGGGGGGTTGTATACCTCTATATACTGATGTAGGGGGGGTTGTATACCTCTATATACTGATGTATATGATATATGACTGATGTATACCTCTATATACTGATGTAGGGGGGTTGTATACCTCTATATACTGATGTAGGGGGGTTGTATACCTCTATATACTGATGTAGGGGGTTGTATACCTCTATATACTGATGTAGGGGGGTTGTATACCTCTATATACTGATGTAGGGGGGTTGTATACCTCTATATACTGATGTAGGGGGGTTGTATACCTCTATATACTGATGTAGGGGGGTTGTATACCTCTATATACTGATGTAGGGGGGTTGTATACCTCTATATACTGATGTAGGGGGTTGTATACCTCTATATACTGATGTAGGGGGGTTGTATACCTCTATATACTGATGTAGGGGGGTTGTATACCTCTATATACTGATGTTGGAGGGCTGTATTATGACCTCACCACTATGATGTCATTGACCATGGGGGTCACAGCAGGATCGGCGACTACAAGTAGTGAGCTCAGGCCGCACACCACAGATACAGGCCCAGGATAATGAGAAGGGCCATAGTGAGGAATGGGTCAGTGTGCACAGAGCCTTAGATAAGTCCCAATAATAAGCAGATCACATGACCAGTTGTAGGAGGAACCCAGCAGCAAATGTTCACTATCCCTGCAGCGCCCCCACAGGATAAATTAAGTATTACGCAGTCACAATCACATCTTTTATCGTCATCCGGTTGTAAAAGTGGTAAACAGCGCCCCCAAGGTCTGTGGGCTGTGCCTGGTACTGCAGTTCAGGCCTGGCGCTGTTTTTGGAAGGTACCAGCCATGTTTCCTTAATCCTATACAGCTAGCGCCCCTTAATGGACAGGCTGGCATCGCTGCATGTGACTATAGTCTGGGGGCAGAGTTATGTATCTTTAAGGTTATAAGGGGGGGTGGGTTTGAGGGTGTGTCCAAGCTACTCAGGGGTGGGGCTTACAGTTTAGCCTATTCCAGTATTATTAGATAGGGGGCAGCACCAGCAGCTCAGGACAGATGTATAACCCGCCTATTGAAGCAGAGTCTGATATAAAGGTGCAGAGCTTTGCTATATCTGGTTAGTAGTGACATCATCACTCCTGGCACAGTCACAGCCTTGCAGATTTGGTCGGTGTTACCAGCAATAGCTGCACAGAAGCAGAAGGGAAAAATCCCAAAGACTATTTTAGACCCTGCGCGGATTTCCCCAGGAGATCGGTATTGTCAGCGCCTCTCGTCTGGACTGACAGCGCCAATTATAGCGCTCAATACATAATACTTATAATGATGCTGCAAATGAAGACGCGTCAAGACTGCGGAGGAAGAGAAAAGCTGCGACACCGAGAAGGAACGGGAGGCAAAGAGAACGACTAAGGATGGACAGCAGGATGAGGAAGTAGTACTGAGCATCTGGAGAGTAGTACTGTGCACCTGGAGAGTAGTACTGAGCATCTGGAGAGTAGTACTGAGCACCTGGAGAGGAGTACTGAGCATCTAGAGAGTAGTACTGTGCACCTGGAGAGTAGTACTGAGCACCTGGAGAGTAGTACTGTGCACCTGGAGAGGAGTACTGAGCACCTGGAGAGGAGTACTGAGCATCTGGAGAGTAGTACTGAGCATCTAGAGAGTAGTACTGTGCACCTGGAGAGTAGTACTGAGCATATGGAGAGTAGTACTGAGCATATGGAGAGTAGTACTGTGCACCTGGAGAGTAGTACTGAGCATCTGGAGAGTAGTACTGAGCATATGGAGAGTAGTACTGTGCACCTGGAGAGTAGTACTGAGCATCTGGAGAGTAGTACTGAGCATATGGAGAGTAGTACTGAGCATATGGAGAGTAGTACTGAGCATCTGGAGAGTAGTACTGAGCATCTAGAGAGTAGTACTGTGCACCTGGAGAGTAGTACTGAGCATTTGGAGAGTAGTACTGAGCATATGGAGAGGAGTACTGAGCATCTGGAGAGTAGTACTGAGCATCTAGAGAGTAGTACTGTGCACCTGGAGAGTAGTACTGTGCATCTGGAGAGTAGTACTGTGCACCTGGAGAGGAGTACTGAGCATCTGGAGAGTAGTACTGAGCACCTGGAGAGTAGTACTGTGCATCTGGAGAGTAGTACTGAGCACCTGGAGAGTAGTACTGAGCATCTGGAGAGTAGTACTGTGCACCTGGAGAGGAGTACTGAGCATCTGGAGAGTAGTACTGAGCACCTGGAGAGTAGTACTGTGCATCTGGAGAGTAGTACTGTGCACCTGGAGAGTAGTACTGAGCATCTGGAGAGTAGTACTGAGCACCTGGAGAGGAGTACTGAGCATCTGGAGAGTAGTACTGTGCACCTGGAGAGGAGTACTGAGCATCTGGAGAGTAGTACTGAGCATCTGGAGAGTAGTACTGAGCACCTGGAGAGGAGTACTGAGCATCTGGAGAGTAGTACTGAGCACCTGGAGAGGAGTACTGAGCATCTGGAGAGTAGTACTGAGCATCTGGAGAGTAGTACTGAGCATCTAGAGAGTAGTACTGTGCACCTGGAGAGTAGTACTGTGCATCTGGAGAGTAGTACTGAGCATCTAGAGAGTAGTACTGCGCACCTGGAGAGTAGTACTGAGCATCTGGAGAGTAGTACTGAGCATATGGAGAGTAGTACTGTGCACCTGGAGAGGAGTACTGAGCATCTAGAGAGTAGTACTGTGCATCTAGAGAGTAGTACTGAGCATCTAGAGAGTAGTACTGTGCACCTGGAGAGTAGTACTGTGCATCTGGAGAGTAGTACTGAGCATCTAGAGAGTAGTACTGTGCACCTGGAGAGTAGTACTGAGCATCTGGAGAGTAGTACTGAGCATATGGAGAGTAGTACTGTGCACCTGGAGAGTAGTACTGTGCATCTGGAGAGTAGTACTGAGCATCTAGAGAGTAGTACTGTGCACCTGGAGAGTAGTACTGAGCACCTGGAGAGGAGTACTGAGCATCTGGAGAGTAGTACTGAGCACCTGGAGAGTAGTACTGAGCACCTGGAGAGTAGTACTGTGCACCTGGAGAGGAGTACTGAGCATCTAGAGAGTAGTACTGTGCATCTAGAGAGTAGTACTGAGCATCTAGAGAGTAGTACTGAGCATCTGGAGAGTAGTACTGAGCACCTGGAGAGGAGTACTGAGCATCTGGAGAGTAGTACTGAGCATCTAGAGAGTAGTACTGTGCACCTGGAGAGTAGTACTGAGCATCTGGAGAGTAGTACTGAGCATATGGAGAGTAGTACTGTGCACCTGGAGAGGAGTACTGAGCATCTAGAGAGTAGTACTGTGCATCTAGAGAGTACTACTGAGCATCTAGAGAGTAGTACTGTGCACCTGGAGAGTAGTACTGTGCATCTGGAGAGTAGTACTGAGCATCTAGAGAGTAGTACTGTGCACCTGGAGAGTAGTACTGAGCATCTGGAGAGTAGTACTGAGCATATGGAGAGTAGTACTGTGCACCTGGAGAGTAGTACTGTGCATCTGGAGAGTAGTACTGAGCATCTAGAGAGTAGTACTGTGCACCTGGAGAGTAGTACTGAGCACCTGGAGAGGAGTACTGAGCATCTGGAGAGTAGTACTGAGCACCTGGAGAGTAGTACTGAGCACCTGGAGAGTAATACTGAGCACCTGGAGAGTAGTACTGTGCACCTGGCGAGTAGTACTGTGCATCTGGAGAGTAGTACTGAGCATATGGAGAGTAGTACTGTGCATCTGGAGAGTAGTGCTGTGCACCTGGAGAGTAGTACTGAGCATATGGAGAGGAGTACTGTGCACCTGGAGAGTGGTACTGTGTATCTGGAGAGTGGTACTGTGTATCTGGAGAGTGGTACTGTGCATCTGGAGAGTGGTACTGTGCACCTGGAGAGTGATACTGTGTATCTGGAGAGTGGTACTGTTCACCTGGAGAGTGGTACTGTGTATCTGGAGAGTGGTACTGTGTATCTGGAGAGTGGTACTGTGCATCTGGAGAGTGGTACTGTGCACCTGGAGAGTGATACTGTGTATCTGGAGAGTGGTACTGTGTATCTGGAGAGTGGTACTGTGTATCTGGAGAGTGATACTGTGTATCTGGAGAGTGGTACTGTGCATCTGGAGAGGGGTACTGTGCATCTGGAGAGTGGTACTGTGCATCTGGAGAGTAGTACTGTGCATCTGGAGAGTAGTACTGAGCATCTGCAGAGTAGTACTGAGCATCTGGAGAGTAGTACTGAGCATCTGGAGAGTAGTACTGAGCATCTGGAGAGTAGTACTGAGCATCTGGAGAGTAGTACTGTGCACCTGGAGAGTAGTACTGAGCATCTGGAGAGTAGTACTGAGCATCTGGAGAGTAGTACTGAGCATCTGGAGAGTAGTACTGTGCACCTGGAGAGTAGTACTGAGCATCTGGAGAGTAGTACTGTGCATCTAAAGAGTGGTACTGTGTATCTGGAGAGTGGTACTGTGTATCTGGAGAGTGGTACTGTGTATCTGGAGAGTGGTACTGTGCATCTGGAAAGTAGTACTGAGCATATGGAGAGTAGTACTGAGCATCTAAAGAGTGGTACTGTGTATCTGGAGAGTGGTACTGTGTATCTGGAGAGTAGTACTGTGCATCTGGAGAGTAGTACTGTGCATCTGGAGAGGAGTACTGAGCATCTGGAGAGTAGTACTGAGCATCTGGAGAGGAGTACTGAGCATCTGGAGAGGAGTACTGAGCATCTGGAGAGTAGTACTGAGCATCTGGAGAGGAGTACTGAGCATCTGGAGAGTAGTACTGAGCATATGGAGAGTAGTACTGAGCATCTGGAGAGTAGTACTGAGCACCTGGAGAGTAGTACTGAGCATCTGGAGAGTAGTACTGAGCATCTGGAGAGTAGTACTGTGCATCTGGAGAGTAGTACTGTGCATCTGGAGAGTAGTACTGTGCATCAGTACCCCCATGTACATGTCTATGGCAGCCTCTGATCTGTGCACACCCCCCTTGTACACATATACATATATAACATATGCAGATGAGAAAACTATGAAAAAATTAGAACAATAAAAAACATTCCATTCCATTTCCATCAAGAGATGAAACTGCATTAAACTCCCCTCACCCCCCCCCCCCCCCTCCATGGGAAATACAGAAATATACTGCACCCTCATGTATTGGGCTCACTCCAGTCCTTACCCTTTAATTTTTTTTTTATTTTTATTTTTTAAGTTTTTCTCATTCTTAGTTCCCTGAAATAATTGGTTGTCCACTAATATGTTCCCCGGGTTTGGCACCCAGCTTTCCGAGGCGACTAAGTGCAGTGATTGATGCCCCTCTTTCTGCATCCTGGGACTTGGCAGCCTTGTCTGTATTCACACTGCACCTGTTCTGGATTACAGTAACAGTGTGTTTACGAGCCTTGGACAGGTGATTACAGGAAGACGTCGGGATCCTCAGGAGTTACCCCGGGACAGGAATGATTAAAGGCATCCTACAATTACAAATTAGCAGGACTCCTCCGACGCCCTGTCCCAACCGGTTGTAGGGATAACGTGGGAAGTGATAGAGCGTAGCCCGCAGTGCTACATATCTGTCATCCCGGAAAAAGTTGGCAACGCTTCCGAAAACTGGATTTCAAAATGGTAACTAACTGGCTGGCTCCTCCGGGCCTTGAGGAACAAGAACAGCCAGTTCTGCTTTTACTCAGCACATTCCAGGCTCTTGGACGCAGCTGCGCTAATGATTTCCTTAACTCCTTTCTTCGAGCAGCTTGCAACAAGTTGACTATGAGATGTGCTCGGTGCTCGGCTCTGAACACCTCTCCCCGCCCCGCCGCCGGGTGCTCGGGGACAGGAAAGTGTTAATCCTGTGACTCAGCTGTAAAGACGAAGCATTTTTCCATGTCCTTACCGCCAAAGACATTCCTAAACCGGTGCACAATATGATTGTGATGCTATGGAGGTCGGGGATTGTCACGGTCAAGTCAGAGACCAAAGGGTTGAGTGGTGACTCATTTACATCAAAGTAAACATATTGGGGGAACATTCCATCTTGAGAACTGGCACTTCTGGGCCCAGGGAGTGCTATAGGCGGTGTTATGTACGGTTATGAGACTACAGGTGCTACCATGAGTGCTCGATATATCTTCATCCACCAGATAGCCTGCCATGCCTCTGTAATGAACCTCCAGGACACTATGGGGCGCTGGACTTACAATAGCAGATGACATGTCATGGGCTGGAGTCTGAGGTGATGGAGCACATACTGCAGCGGCGTGCACAGGATCAAGACTCACAGAGCACCCACATGAGGGATGGAACCCACTGAGAAGATATAAGACGACACGACCATGAAGAGCCTGAAGTGTAGTCCAAGATAAGAAGAGTGTGCAACGGGGTACCGGAACCCAGTGAGGGGATGATAAGAACATTGCTCCATGTCTCACCCAAGGAACAAGTAGACTCTGTTTGCATAGAACAAGTGGTTGAACACCAATAGTGACTTTATTAGTTTGCAATTCTATCCATTATTCAAAAAGTTGCTCTTCCTTTTCCAAATTACAGAAAAGAACCTCGTGAACCTGATTTCGTGGATGCTACTGAGTCCATCACCTACTTGTAACATTTCCATGGACTACTCACTCATCAGAAGCTTGGTTTACATTGACACAAATATGCTTCATGTCTTTGGGTCCCTCATTCCCAACCCAACCTCAATCATACACCCCCGCCCTCCCAACAACTCACTTTTGGCTTGGTGCAATGAGGTTGGAAGATTCGACGACCCAAACCAACTGTGTCCAAGCTGCAAGGATCTAAATTTAAGACCAATGTTGTCCAATATGGACGACCTATCTTCGATACACTGAGCAGATCAGAGGAGGTCATGGCTAGATTGTCCTTCTCTCAATGGCTTGTTGATGTTCCATCTTGCACCCAACATTGCCCCTTGCCTCTCTCCTACCCCGGCCATGTCCCTGACAATAAGCAGTTGTCCAAAGTGTAAAATCCCTTTGCTGACCCACATGAGCTGATGATTCTTCTTTCTTTACTCTTAACCCTTTCACCGTCCTTTACTACATATTTTTGAGAACTTTTTGAAGAGGTACGCAGCTTGTACTGTGCATTATACATTGCGGAGCGAGCGCCCCTTCCAGTATGGACAGATATCCGGCTGAACACCTTTCACCCTGGGATCCATCACTTCCGTTCTGCAAGGATTAGGGAGAGTCTGAGCTGCGGGGGTCGGGGGTCCCCCTATTGTCTCCGCTCTCCTACATTGAGAGCCACACCGTATACAATAGAGGGTGAACCATGATGCAACGGTTTACAAAACTCTCACTAAAAATTCAGAATTCTCCTCTCCACAAAAATAAAAAAAAATGAATTTTCTCACGTTGCTTCCGAGTCTATCACCCTCTAAATTACTATTTTCTAAATTCAATCCAGTCTGTCACGTTTCCAAATTTTGCATTCTCCCTTATAGACCAATTAGGAGGAAATCTTCGCCGCGGAGCTTCGCAGGACAAACATTGAATATTACTGTAAAATTCCAAAGAAATTGACATGTCACTGTGTGCAAATGAAGCGCCGTCGCTGCGCAAGGTGAGCGGGAGACAAAAAAAAGGTGTCGTTGTTATGGTGGAGCTCGGTGGCTTCCAGGGATGATTGTACAAGTGTTGATGTGAGGAGCTCGGCCATCCGGCAACAAGTCTACAGCACAAAAGTGGAAGCCGCTCTAGTCCTGAGCTGGAGATTATTGGGTAGATTTATAGTCAGAGCTCGGCTATCTGTCCTAGTCCGGCCATGACACCCCGGTGCAGGGTTCCTTCCAGTTACTGTACAGTCGTCAGAGAACATTACTTGGCCAGGACAGATTGTTTTCACTGAGAGTAAATAACTGAGATCCCCAAAACGGTGAGGACTTGGTGGAAAAAATATACATGAAATATAGTGTAATAATAGTGACATCACTGCAAACATGGCCGAATGTTTCACTATGAACTTGTGACATCACTGCAAACATGGCCAATCATTACGCAGAGACATAAAACAGGGCGCGCTCCCTCGTAGGCATCACTTTGCAGGTGTTTCTCAGAAGCATTGCTCCTAGGGGAGAATACGGCGCCTCGTACTGTAGCACGCGGATCGATTGCTGGTATGAAATGCGGAAATCTAGGGACTCCAACAATAAACTGTTAGATCTACAGTAAACATTGTCTCAGGCAAAGCAGACTGTTGGTTAAACACATGCAAATCATCAGCTGGCACATGCCAAACAATGCAGCTCTACTGTGTGCCTGGAGTCTGTGTCCCGGCCCCGCGGTGAAGAGAGCAGCCATGCCGCACGCGGATGTGAGCCAACGAGGAGAGGGAAAGCGAAGACTGGAATCCTCCACCAGTCATCGAAGTAGAAGAAGCCACCTGTAGACTACTGGACCACTGCTGACATATCAACATCATGGAAGCCACAGCCCAGAATGTGTGGCCTAAACTAAAACATAAAACATGGGCTGAATATTGGGGAATTTATTGAGACTTCCAAACAGTTATTGCGACACCTACAGCTGGTCAAACACATTTGCCGTCTTCTTACATGGTTGTCAAACTTGTTACATAAGAACTCCTAAGAAGTCCAAAGTGAGACTATGGTGCCAGGTAGCTGCATACGAGGCAATGGATGAGAGGGTGATGGAGCCCCTGGAAGATCTCCACAAATACAACTAACATCCTAGGTAGGGTTGAGCGAATTGGGATCGGGAAAGATTGGATTCCGATTGAGTCAATTTCACGATTGGGATCGGGATCGGCTGGAAAATGATCGGAATTGGATTTTAAAATCGATCCTGAAATCTCAAGATCGGCTCAACCCTAATCCTAAGGTCCTCATGAGATTTGGCACAAGAGGTGCAGGGTCTAACTGTCCGCCAATAGAGGATGACACAACATGAACCATAAAGTCTGGCGGTGGGCAACTCCAATGAGGTAGATACAAAAGCCACTGATAACCTATCCTTATTGGTGAGTCCAGGATACCCCAGCCAGACCCTCACTGGGCAGAAGATGACGACACGTACAATTTTTATTTCTGTGATCTAACTTTCAACTTTTTGAAACATTTTGGGACACAAACCAAGTATTTCCTGATTCTCTGGCCTGATGTAACAGAGACCTTTAGAGTCTTGCCCAGGGGCACCCGCTACACTGTGACTACCCCTGCCATGTGCCATGTTAGTACTAGGGTCTTCTAAAGTTTCAGAGGAGTGTTTGGGTTCCCTTATCATGGGTCAGGGCCTGGAAGATCTGTACCAGTGACAGCTGTGATGGTCTGAAGATCCTCCGCAGATGTCTACAAGACAGAAGATATACCCTGCAATTAATCCAAGTGAAGGTCTGACTTACCAAAGGTGCCAAAAAACTAGCAAACAAAAGGGAAACTGGACTTAGTGTCGCTAAGGAGGGATGTAACAAGGAAGACAACGCTCCTGGACCTTGTATCTCGCTGTATCACACAATGGACCTCAGTGTTATGTCTGGTGCCATCACTCCACCTACTGTGTCCTGCCCTGGGCCACTCTCTACTCTATGTATGTCTACTCTCAGGTGCCATTCTTACAACTGGTATCTTCTAAAATTTCTGAGAAGACTTTGGGTCCTCGCAGGCATCTTGGCCTACAAGTCCTGTCGCCTCCAAAGACCCTCTGCTGGTTTACACCAGGCCGAAGCTTTAGCCTGATGTTGACCCAAGTGAAGGTGTTACCTGCAGCAAATGGTGGAGACCGACCATAGTGTCGCAAAGGATGGATGTAACAATAAAGACAACACACCAGGGCCTTGTATCTTGATATATCACAATATACCTCAATGCTATATCTGGTCACCTCCTTACTGGCACCATTTGAGTGTTGCGCATGAGCACCCTTCACTCTCTGTATACCCCCACCCATAATAAGGTGGTGTCTTCTAAAGCTTCTGAGAAGCTTTTGGGTTCCCTCAGGCATCAGGGTCTGAAATGTCTGTACCCTTCCAAAGATCCTCTGCAGGTGTCTAGCCAGATATAGTCTAATATTAGCCCAAGTGAAGATATGAAGGTGCCAAGAAATTAGCAAACAATAGGAAATTGTCTTTAGCGTTAATAAGGATGGATGTAACAAGGAATAGAACGTTCCGAGACCTTTCTGAATGTATCTTAATGCTGACGCCCGTTACTCTCTGTATACCCCCCGCCATGCGCCATTTTTATTACAACGTCTTCTACTTCTTCTGAAGGTGCCCTCAGGCATTAGGGTCTGCAATTTCTGCACCCCTCGAAAAAATCCACTGCACGTGGCTACTTGGCCGTAAATATAACCCAAGCGAAGGTAAGAGACAACTGCCGAAAACTTAGTCAACAAGGAAAAAACTGGCCTTAGGGTCCCAAAGGATTGGTACTGAGGATGGAGAAGCCCCTGGCCCTTGCGTCCACGGGATTCAGGCCTTGTCCTGGGGCCCCCCTGCCGCCACATATGGCACGGTTCTCCCCAGTGTTGTGCCCATTAAACATAAGCTTCCTAATCATATGTGAATTAGTGAGTGGCGTGCGTGGCATGGCAGAAGGTAAAATTAGAAGCGGCGTTATCTTATTGCTAATGCCCCCTCTCTGAACTGTTGCTTTACGCTGGATTACCTAAGGAAGTGAATTTCTGCTATTTAAATTGATGTCGTTTCTTCTCGCTAGCTCTCCCTGACCCCGTCTGACACCCTAGCAGCAATTCCAGAACTTCCACTAACGCCAAATTAAGAGTCCCCTGGACTCCTGAACTTGTGTCCAGACAATTAATCAGAACAATTTCCAGCAGCTCCCTGGAGCAGCCAATTATTTCCCATAGCGCTTTGCCACAGGTGAAAAGTGTTAGCATTCATCTTGTAAAGAGGAGCGCATTATGCCGGTAATAATTTCAGGCACCGCTATTAGGAAATATTAAATATTTTCCCTGGTGGACGTTCCCCGGTGTAACGCTCTGCTGTGCCGACAGGCGGACTACGGGCCAAACTGAGGAACGTGCTGCGCTATGGAATAGGTTTGCTGCTCGGGATCCGGACAATGTAGCAGATATGCAGTGGATCCCTGTTATAGAGCGGCCCCGGGAAACTCTTTGCTATTAGTGCTGGATTATCAGATATTATGGATCCCCCCCTCCCCCCGGTTATTACAGTTTTGGTATATTTTAGGCTACGGTTCACAGCCTTGGACAATCTATTAGTAGAAGGGTTTCTTGCCCTGCGTAGACCCCGAGCGATCACCTATAAAATGTGGGCAATAAGTGTTGTATTTCCCTGCAGCGCCATCGCAGGAGAAGTGAAGCATTGCAGAGTGTCCATCTCCATGACTGTGTAATGCAGGACAGGAGAGTCCTCCAGAGAGACACTTTGTACCTCACTCTCCATATTCTGATCCCCTCTCACCCCTCACCCCTTAGAAACCCAACTAGGGGGAATGAAGGATTTCTACACAACATATCATTTATTGTCCAGTTTTTTGACTCATTGTCAGAGAATGGAAACTTGTTTGGTAACATCTTGAGAACCTTCACAGCCCAGATACCTTACAGCGCTGAGGGTTTGTTACACTTCTATCCAGCGTGTACAATCCACTATGAGCTGTGATCACGTTTTCTAATCTGTAGGTCTATGATGTACACCGGCCATAGAGATAAAATACTTCTCCTGATGCCTCCAATGTGGTGACTTATCACTGGGTAGTCGTACGCACGCACAATAGAGTACACAGGTAACTATAAACATACTGAGCCGAAACATACACAGCGTTTATCACAGTCCTGCTGACAGTTTCCATGTAAATGACCCCTCATGGCGCCATCGCTGGCCGGACACCTGCTCACACTTGTATTATGCTGAACCAGGGAATGGCCGAGAGAAACGTCCAGAACCACTTGCTAACTCAAAGGGAAAATCCAGACCTAAGAGGCGCAAAGTAAAGCTCTGGGATGTAAGTAAGATCTATAATATAGTGGACTCTGCCACACTGGGGGCTTTTTAAGTGGCAGAATAGTAGAACTTCTACCGTATGTGTAACCAATATAGCTACAACCCTAACCTATCTATCTGCAGGGCTGGGGTGATATGCTGGGTCTGGTGACACTAACCTATCTATCTGCCGGGCTGGGGTGATATGCTGGTTCTGGTGACAGTAACCTATCTATCTGCAGGGCTGGGGTGATATGCTGGTTCTGGTGACAGTAACCTATCTATCTGCAGGGCTGGGGTGATATGCTGGTTCTGGTGACAGTAACCTATCTATCTGCAGGGCTGGGGTGATATGCTGGTTCTGGTGACAGTAACCTATCTATCTGCAGGGCTGGGGTGATATGCTGGTTCTGGTGACAGTAACCTATCTATCTGCAGGGCTGGGGTGATATGCTGGGTCTGGTGACAGTAACCTATCTATCTGCAGGGCTGGGGTGATATGCTGGTTCTGGTGACAGTAACCTATCTATCTGCAGGACTGGGGTGATATACTGGCTCTGGTGACAGTAACCTATCTATCTGCAGGGCTGGGGTGATATGCTGGTTCTGGTGACAGTAACCTATCTATCTGCAGGGCTGGGGTGATATGCTGGTTCTGGTGACAGTATCCTATCTATCTGCAGGGCTGGGGTGATATGCTGGTTCTGGTGACAGTAACCTATCTATCTGCAGGGCTGGGGTGATATGCTGGTTCTGGTGACAGTAACCTATCTATCTGCAGGGCTGGGGTGATATGCTGGTTCTGGTGACAGTAACCTATCTATCTGCAGGACTGGGGTGATATGCTGGTTCTGGTGACAGTAACCTATCTATCTGCAGGACTGGGGTGATATGCTGGTTCTGGTGACAGTAACCTATCTATCTGCAGGACTGGGGTGATATGCTGGGTCTGGTGACACTAACCTATCTATCTGCCGGGCTGGGGTGATATGCTGGGTCTGGTGACAGTAACCTATCTATCTGCAGGGCTGGGATGATATATTGGCTCTGGTGACAGTAACCTATCTATCTGCAGGACTGGGGTGATATACTGGCTCTGGTGACAGTAACCTATCTATCTGCAGGGCTGGGGTGATATGCTGGTTCTGGTGACAGTATCCTATCTATCTGCAGGGCTGGGGTGATATGCTGGTTCTGGTGACAGTAACCTATCTATCTGCAGGGCTGGGGTGATATGCTGGTTCTGGTGACAGTAACCTATCTATCTGCAGGGCTGGGGTGATATGCCGGGTCTGGTGACAGTAACCTATCTATCTGCAGGGCTGGGGTGATATGCTGGTTCTGGTGACAGTAACCTATCTATCTGCAGGGCTGGGGTGATATGCTGGTCCTGGTGACACTAACCTATCTATCTGCAGGGCTGGGGTGATATGCTGATCCTGGTGAGTATAACTGTGTACATATGAGCTATATCCTGACATTTGTCACTTCTTCTGTTTGTAGAGAATCTGGAACAATCCCAGTATGTAAAGACTGACATGAGTGGGAAGGTCGGCGTCGCCCCCACCCTGCACATATGCCATAGGGGTTAACAAGCAGTCTCCGGCCCGTGCGTCACTTTCTATAACTCTCCTTCTACAAGTGCCAAAATAATCACGGCTGCCTCCTGCAGAAGAACGGGAAGCGATCTTATCTAATCCTATTGAAATATCCTACAGGCCGCCGTATAGACCTCACAATGCTGCTCCAATCTAAACTATTGTTCACATTGTGGACCTAGTAAAAGTTCACGGAACATTGTGCATCGATGGAGTCGCACACAAAGCCCCTTATCTGCCATCTAAATATGTTCATTTTTATTTAGCTCTCAGTCCCGGAACTGCCTCAATTATATATAGTCGGAGCGCGCCAAGACTGGTAAACAGCACCAGAAAGAGTACATGGAGTAACGGAATTATATTACACATGGATCAGAATCAGTATGCAGCCCTCGGCCCGCGCCCCTCCCGGGAACAAACCCTCGCACAGCCTGGGACAGGCAGAGAACATGTGCAGACGACTCTCTGTGTCCTACTTATTATTCTATAGGTCATAACTGCAGGCACGGCGAGCTCCTTCGTGGGCCGCGTCACGTACTCAACGTGCAGACTGTGTACGCTGGCAACGTCAGCTGTGAGCGGAACCGTATGGCGAGGATAGCAATGCAGAAAACATGGCAGGGGCAGACTTTGGAGAGACCTGCACCGCGCCGTCGTGCTGGAGGACTGGCACATGCCCATCTTGCTATCCTCGTCTTGGGGTCAGTTAGAGGAAGTAAAGAGAGAGCGTGGAGGTGATGTGCCAGACGCCGTGTGTCCTCACCCCCTCCATTACACGCGGGGACACTCTGTGCCCGATGCCCTGGGCTCCCGGCCACCTTGGTCTTTCTTCCCACTGGCTCCAAACACCCGGCTGTACACAGCAAATTGGAAAATCTGACAGCATTGTCTGCGCGGCGCAGCTTGAGATAATTACTTAGTCCCGCTCATTTTTTTTCTCCTGCAAAAACATAAACATTTTCATCTCTTTTATACAGTCAGGACACCTCTCCAAGTCCGGCCGTGCCAGGGCCAGTGCCTGCTCCTCCTAGGGCAAGGT
This sequence comes from Leptodactylus fuscus, assembly GCF_031893055.1. Classification (NCBI taxonomy): domain Eukaryota; kingdom Metazoa; phylum Chordata; class Amphibia; order Anura; family Leptodactylidae; genus Leptodactylus; species Leptodactylus fuscus. The sequence goes on from NC_134266.1 coordinate 6,588,959, forward strand.
TCTCCTCTGCTCGGCACAAGCACTATGTATTGTTGGAGTTGGATCCATAGTATATAGAAAAAACCTAAAACCTTGCACACTGTAATACTGGCACACGAGGAGAAATCGCTCACCATCACAGTTGCCAACATTTGCCACACCCGGGTACGAATGCCCACCTCTGAGTGCAGATTCCTAAGCCACGCAAATTTGCTAAATTCAGGACAGATGGTAAATTATTCCAGAAAATGGTGCCGCACCTGTAGGATTGTTCGGCCCTCTCCTTCTGTGCCTATGGGTAGAAGAAGCCTTAACTCTTCAATGGCAAAAATATCAGGGATTCTGTGTGGGAAGATGCGGCACAAATGGGGGCACGATTACTATGTAAGGGGCACCAACAGACCAAGGGAATAATAGGAAGCCTGTGTGCACTGACATGTTGTGAAGTCATCATGGTGGTCTGGGCCAGAGAAGAAAAGGTAAATGTGAATGCTGCTAAAATGCACAGACAATGGTGGTGGGGAGAAGCTGCCCAGGGGCTCATCTTTTGCACCAAGGCTCATGTGGTAAACCTCATTAAAGTGAATCTCATAGAAACTGTTTAACTCTTTAAAGGCATAGTTATGTTACAGAAATTGATAGAGTTTTGCATTGATATTTCATTAATGGAGCTCTGATCTGTGGGGTCCGACACCCGGTTCCCACATAGATTAATTGCTGCAGTGGTCTCCGGGTGCTGGAAGCCAATAGTGGAGGGGAGTGCACACAGCAACGCTCCTATACAGGTAATAGAAGCAAATCCCCAAAGGCAGCACTAAGCAGTGCACAGGGCTGTGCTCAGACTACTATACAGGGCACAGGGCTGTGCCAGACTACTATACAGTGCGCAGGGCTGTGCTCAGACTACTATACAGGGCACAGGGCTGTTCTCAGACTACTATACAAACTATACAGTGCACAGGGCTGAGCTCAGACTACTATACAGTGCACAGGGCTGTGCTCAGACTACTATACAGTGCACAGCAGGGCTGTGCTCAGACTACTATACAGTGCACAGGGCTGTGCTCAGACTACTATACAGTGCACAGGGCTGTGCTCAGACTACTATACAGGGCACAGGGCTGTGCCAGACTACTATGCAGTGCGCAGGGCTGTGCTCAGACTACTATACAGGGCACAGGGGATGTTCTCAGACTACTATACAAACTATACAGTGCACAGGGCTGAGCTCAGACTACTATACAGTGCACAGGGCTGTGCTCAGACTACTATACAGTGCGCAGGGCTGTGCTCAGACTACTATACAGGGCACAGGGCTGTTCTCAGACTACTATACAAACTATACAGTGCACAGGGCTGAGTTCAGACTACTATACAGTGCACAGGGCTGTGCTCAGACTACTATATAGTGCACAGGGCTGTCCTCAGACTACTATACAGTGCACAGGGCTGTGCTCAGACTACTATACAGTGAACAGGGCTGTGCTCAGACTACTATACAGTGCACAGGGCTGTGCTCAGACTACTATATAGTGCACAGGGCTGAGCTCAGACTACTATACAGTGCACAGGGCTGTGCTCAGACTACTATACAGTGCACAGGGCTGTGCTCAGAGTACTATATAGTGCACAGGGCTGAGCTCAGACTACTATACAGTGCACAGGGCTGTGCTCAGACTACTATATAGTGCACAGGGCTGAGCTCAGACTACTATACAGTGCACAGGGCTGTGCTTAGACTACTATACAGTGCGCAGGGCTGTGCTCAGACTACTATACAGTGCACAGGGATGTGCTCAGACTACTATACAGTGCACAGGGATGTGCTCAGACTACTATACAGTGCACAGGGCTGTGCTCAGACTACTATACAGTGAACAGGGCTGTGCTCAGACTACTATACAGTGCACAGGGCTGTGCTCAGACTACTATATAGTGCACAGGGCTGTGCTCAGACTACTATACATTGCACAGGGCTGTGCTCAGACTACTATACAGTGCACAGGGCTGTGCTCAGACTACTATACAGTGCACAGGGCTGTGCTCAGACTACTATACAGTGCACAGGGCTGTGCTCAGAGTACTATATAGTGCACAGGGCTGAGCTCAGACTACTATATAGTGCACAGGGCTGTGCTCAGACTACTATATAGTGCACAGGGCTGAGCTCAGACTACTATACAGTGCACAGGGCTGTGCTCAGACTACTATACAGTGCATAGGGCTGTGCTCAGACTACTATACAGTGCACAGGGATGTGCTCAGACTACTATACGGTGCACATGCTCTTCATCCACCAGCGTAGGCCGATGCAACAGCTGATCTATGCAATAGGACATCAGTATGCAAACTCCATTAAGGGCAGCTGTTCTGTTCCTGTTGGCCCCTGACTATGATGGACTGACCGTGCAGCCCTAGTGATCCAATTTCCTGAAGATCTCAGCGAGGGCCTATCCACCCTAGCCATGCACTTATTATATTGCAGTCCTATATACCTATGAGAACAAGGTTAGACCTCAGCAGAAGGTTTTAGAGACAGATATAGAAGGCGCTCCATAAGGCAATGCCGAGGCTGTGTTGCCTCTTTTGCAGTCTTTCTGTGCAGCCGTGTCTTCATGCTAATGCTTTATTTCCATATATTAGATGGACCTGTCAGTTCTCAATGAAAGGAGAAGCCTGGAAGGATGGCATGAGCCAAAATGACAAGGATGGTGTTATTTTAAAGGGAACAGGTGGCTGCCTTGCTTTACCACTTTCCAAAGAAAGCTGGCGCTCACTGGAGCTGACAGCAGGGACAAATGCAAAGCACGGAGATAAACAAATCCTACACCAGTGACGAGAGCGCCGCCGTACCCGCAGACCGGGCCTGACATTCCTGCCCTGTGTAAGGGGCTTCATAGAGACCCAGGCGAGGCTTGTGTCAGGGATGATCTCTCTATTTGTGTGCTGAGACAACTTCATACTGCCTAGAGAGACGCCTGCAGTTGTGTCAAGGAGCCTGGGCCATCCGTGACAAAGATCCTTCTCCTCCTGGCAAGATAATGGCGCAGTAATGGGATGACCCTCAAGGCGGTTATACTTCTCTCACCTTCCGGCATGGCCATGTTATATATAGGAGATGGGATAGGAAATGACATACGTTAAGATTTGCTCTGAATCTGGAGAGTCAGGAGCAACTTTGGAAAATCTCATCTGCAGCTCCCCCGGCCTAACATCTCTGTAAGATTCATGACTTCCCCTGATGTAAGAAAGTGCCAAGTAGTCACCAACACTATATACTAGTGACAGTGGTGACATCTAATATCAGCGCTGAGCTTAGTGACTGACTGTGACCATTATATAATGAGAGCGATATGTCAGTGACCAGAGTGACCACTGAGACAATAACGACAGAGCAGACCTGGTCAGTGGTGCAACTAAAGTCTTGTGGTCCCAGCGTAATCTTTTGTCCAAGGCCCCGACTTCAGTTCTACCATAATTTCTTGATAGTGATGGTTACAGGTGCGGAGGAGCTTAATCCACCTTAGTGTGGTCGGGAAATCTGTGGCTCTCCTTTACTTATTGGCCAGATGGAAGCTGCAATCTCAATACTGATGCCAGTGCTTATGGGCCCCCTAAGGCTCCTGGGCCCAGGAGAGACTACACCCCCTCAAGTTACGCCCCTGCACCTGATATTATCTAATGGGCAGAATTACCTGCAATTGAGTGCAGCTGTGGAGTATAATACAGCATAAGTAATGTAATGTATGTACACAGTGACTGCACCAGCAGAATAGTGAGTGCAGCTCTGGAGTATAATACAGCATAAGTAATGTAATGTATGTACACAGTGACTGCACCAGCAGAATAGTGAGCGCAGCTCTGGAGTATAATACAGGATAAGTAATGTAATGTATGTACACAGTGACTGCACCAGCAGAATAGTGAGCACAGCTCTGGGGTATAATACAGGAGAAGAAATGTAATGTATGTACACAGTGACTGCACCAGCAGAATAGTGAGCGCAGCTCTGGAGTATAATACAGGATAAGTAATGTATTGTATGTACACAGTGACTGCACCAGAAGAATAGTGAGCGCAGCTCTGGAGTATAATACAGGATAAGTAATGTATGTACACAGTGACTGTACCAGCAGAATAGTGAGCGCAGCTCTGGAGTATAATACAGGATAAGTAATGTAATATATGTACACAGTGACTGTACCAGCAGAATAGTGAGCGCAGCTCTGGAGTATAATACAGGATAAGTAATGTAATGTATGTACACAGTGACTGTACCAGCAGAATAGTGAGCGCAGCTCTGGAGTATAATACAGGATAAGTAATGTATCTACACAGTGACTGTACCAGCAGAATAGTGAGCGTAATATATAATACAGGATGTAACTCAGTAGGGTTGAGCTTGACAATAAATCCTCCCAGTGTTGTATACAATGCAGAAACAGAGCAAAATTTGATCTAGAACATGATACGAGGTAGTTGGAGGAAATCACATAGTGTGTGAAAGGGAGGCAAAGCATTCATCCATGTCACATGTAGCACAGCACTCGGCCACCGCTAACTGCAGATGAAGAAGCAGCTCAGGCAGAACATGGGCCAAACAAAACACTAAGGATTAACCCTTTCAGCTGTACAATTGTACTTATAGAGACTGTCCTGAAGAGTGTCAAACTAAGGCAGAAAGTTCTCGGATATTATCGCCTTTATGGATTTCCTTCAAAGTCAAAAATTTACAAGGAAATAGAAATGAAAGAAAAATAGAAAGTAAAAGAGAAATCAGAAGAAAAAGCAACAGAAAATACAACGGAAGAAATTACTTTGTATGTGAATATAAATGATCAAGGCATTGAAATGATCTCCATATTACTTTATAATGGGAGGGGCTGGGGGGGGGGTGTCTTTTTGCTTCAATATTGGAAATGAAAATAAAATTGCGACGTGCCATGAAATAAAACATTGAGGTTTGTCTTTATTTCTGTCATTTCCATAATTCCCATTTCCCCTTCCAAAATTCATAACTTTTTGATTTTCCTATCACCATAGCCACACAGGCAGCGGTGTCCGATGGGTCAGTACGATCCCGGCGATACCATATCGATATCCGTTTTATTATGTTTTTTTATGTTTTATCAATATTACTGAATAAAACGCCATTTTACAGAAATCATCGCTCTTCCTGGGTCTCCGTATTCTCACGTCCAGAACTCTTTTCCGTTTTTTGTTGAAAGAGCTATGTCAGGGCGATTTTTTTTTTTTTTTCGCATGACTTGTTATAGTTTTTCGGTACCACTTTCTTTTGTTTTGTTTTTTTTGTTTTTTTTACAGCATTTTTAGGTAGTGTAGAGTTTGATGCCCGCCGGGATATCTATTATTTTTCATTTTTATGCTTACATAAAGACAAGGGGACTTAAAACTTGAGATCTCTTGATCCCTTGTACTATCTTCTTCTGTATTGCAGTACATGGTACATAGTACCGCTCTGTGTAATAGGCAATGCCAGGCAGGTCGCTGTTGATCGGCCCTGTGACTGCCAAGTTAACCCTTCAGACCCTGCAATCTCATAGTTTGGAACCCATGGGGTGAACTTTCACCCCCCCGACCACCCAGATCCTGTAATTACTATTAATCATCTGAGGGGTTTAGCTGCCATTTCCAACCCCTCTCTATTACATCCATGACCCGGAAGCCGCGTAGCAGACATAGCTCCTGTGCCTGCCGCATGACCGCGCCAAACTATTACGCTGACTATATGCTCAGCGTGACGCAATGGCTCGGTGCTGAGAGGGAAGGGGTTAAAATGTTTTCATTATTTACTTATTAAAAAAAGATGAATTATATTGATATAATTTAGAAACCTAAAATCATGTAAAATAAATCAATTTAAATACAAATATAAAAAAAATAAATATATCGTATTAACTATATCTATAAATAGGTGAAGAGTAAGAAATAAAAATATAAATAATAAAAAATAAATGTAGAAAATAAAGTGACTACGGTATATAAAGTATGGGCAATGACATAGTATGGAATAAAGATATAAATAATACTAAATGAAGGCGTATAAATGTATATAATAGAGTAAACATAAAAAAGACGCAAAGGTATACATAATAATAAATGGAATTAAAAAAAAATAAATGTATAAAATAAAGAGACTATATAAAGATAGGCAATGTCAGTGTGGAATAAAGATAGAAATAATACTAAATTAAATAAAAAATAAATGCATAAAATACAATATATATATATATATATATATATATATATATATATATATACACAAATAGGCAATGAAATGGTGTGCAATAAAGATAGAAATAATATAAAATGAAATAATAAAAAATAAATGTATAAAATAAAGTCAATATATAAAGATAGGCCATGAAATAGTATGGAATAAAAATATAAATGATAATAAATGAAATAATAAAAAATAAATGTATAAAATAAAGAGACTATATAAAGAATAGGCAATGACATCATATGGAATAAAGATATAAATAATAGTAAATTAAATAAAAAATAAATGTATAAAATAAAGTCAATATATAAAGATAGGCCATGAAATAGTATGGAATAAAAATATAAATAATAATAAATGAAATAATAAAAAATAAATGTATAACATAATATCTATAGAGTCGGCGATGAAATAAAGATATAAATAATACCAAATAAACACATAAAAAGCATAAAATGAAATAACATAAATAGATGTGTCATATAAAACCCCCTGCAAGAACTGCTATAAATAATAGTGCTGTGTATATCAATCAGTGTGTGCAGCAGCCAGAGCCTTGTGGTATACGTAGGGAGGAGGACGGGATTGTGCGAGCGCTGCTGGATGGAAGGGCGAGGCCGCATGACTCACGGATGACTCAGGAGTTCACATTTTTATGAATGAACTGTGCTGGGTCACGTCTCCTGGCTCTGGGCTGCTGCAGGCCGTGGGGGTCTCAGCCTTGTACTGGGGTATGGCCAGACTACTGCTGCTCTACCAGGACCCCCCGGCCGGAGGCGTCTGCGTAGAAGGGGGTGTCACCCTGGAAACCGCTCCGACTGTTCTTCTCAATAAAGATGAATAATGAATGGCTCTGCCGATGGATCTGGAGGACCCTTCTTTGATGTATTTCCTTCTGTACGTCTGTCTTACCTCATCCGGCCCTGACCTTGACTCTTTCTGGAGGATATATATTGGCGATGTGTCGCGCAGATGTGTGACTCACACAGGACTGTAAATTTCATCAGGACGCATTCGCCTACTAGTACGTTTATTTTTGTCGTGGGTTAAAGAGCTCTGAGGATATCGGTAAAGGTGGGCTATTTACAGCCTGCGGAGGGAGGGGGGTTAATACTTAAGAAAAAGCAAAGACACTTGCTCGATTTCATAGCCAAGACATTTCCAGTAGCCAGTCAGATATCTGTCCAGTAGGAAACATGACTGGGGTGTCCATGGGGTGTCCTCTGTGGGTGGGAGGTATAAGGCGGTAGGAGAGTATCCCTCCCCATAGTCCAGTAGGTTCTCAATGGATAGAGGAGAACAAGTCACCGGTCTCTGCTTGGCTTCTTAGTTCCCAGAGAACAACTGGCTTGGGCATATCGAAATCTGACAGCCCCATCCTCCTCCAAGACAGGAGGCCACTACACATGTTAGAGGTTTGGCCAGACCATCAAAGGTGTCAGGTTCTGCTGACATTATAATACGACATGCACAGAAACCCTGAGAGAAGTCAACAGATTTCCTTAAAGGGATCCTAACATTAAAACTCATTTTTTTCTGTCTACCATGTAGGATTAGCCTTAAGAAAGGCCATTCTTCTCCTACCTTTAGATGTCTTCTCCGCGCCGCCGTTCCATAGAAATCCTTGTTTTCATCGGTATTCAAATGAGTTCTTTCGCAGCACTGGGGGGTGGGGGCAAGCGCTCAAACAGCACTGGGGGTGTCCCCAATCCTGCGAGAGAACTCTCCAGCGACGCCTCCATCTTATTCAGGAACGGGGTCTTCTTCGCATCTTCTTCCAGGGGTTAGCTTCAAACTAGGGCAAAGCCGACAGTGCATGCCTGCCACCAACAAGAAAATGGCCGCTTACACAGTATTGCAAGCGGCCATTTTACGGCTGTTTACACAGTATTGTAAGCGGCCATTTTCTTGTGGCTGGCAGGTACGCGCAGTTGGCTTTGCCTTAGGCCCAAGGTATACAAGTTTGAAGCCACCGCCGGAAGAAGACCCCATTCCTGAAGAAGATGGAAGCGGCACTGGAGAGTTCTCTCGCAGCATTGGAGACGCCCCCAGTGCTGTTTCAGCGCTGGGGACCGCCCCCAGTGCTGCAAGAGAACTCATTTGCATACTGCCGAAAACCAGATTATATACCAAACGGCGGCCTGGAGAAGACATCTAAAGGTAGGAGAATAGCCTTTCTTAAGGCTATTCCAACGTGTTAGGAACAAAAAATTGAGTTTAAATGATAGAATCCCTTTAAAAGTTTTTGGATTGCATCATCTTCACAATTACAAGTCAATGGTTTCCTTTAGGCTCCAGTGCGATCCATCTAACTATCTGTCTGACATCTATCTGCCTGGTTAATGAACACAATGTCACAACTTCAGTAAAGACTGGAATAGAAAGTGGAAGAGAAACGGCAGGTGGCTAAGTAAATTCCACAGTTTTCGAAGTCGGGTGACAAGCCCTATAGGCACTGTGGTTGTCACTCTATCGTCTCAGCAGGAGGCCAAAATAACTTAAAAACTACAAGAAGACTCAGTGACTCCAATTCCAAATAAATATGTTGTTGCCAGATCTATTCATTTAAGAAGAATGTGGTAATCTCTAAAAAATGTATTGTGAAATGTAACCGAAATGAGAGAGAACCTTCCCGATGAGTATCTGCACCATAGACTCCTCATTTCCTCTGCACATATGGTGGTAATTTGTAGTAATTACATGTTAGTAAATAGAAAATGTCATTGGCACGTGACGGCTCTTACAATGGCAACCAAGTTACCATAAGTAGCGACTATGCATTGACCTCAGTCTTGTGACATCTTCTCCAGTGGTGACTTCACGTTCTGTTCTATAGGATCCATCTTATAATATATAATATGACTAGAGATGAGCGAACAGTGAAATGTTCGAAGTTCGATTCGAGTAGCCGCTCAATACTCGACTGTTCAATCGAACATCGGACCCCATTATAGTCTATGGGGAATAAATACTCGTTAAGGGGGAAACCAATATTCGACTCAGGAGGGTCACCAAGTCCACTATGACACCCCAGGAAATGATGCAACACCCTGGAATGTAACTGGGACAGCAGGGGAAGCATGTCTGGGGGCATCTAACAAGCCCAAGTCACTGTATTACGTCGGGATCCCTGTCAGCTTGTGATATGCGCGAGCTGACTTTTTCCCATAGGAATGCATTGACCAGCATTGATTGGCCGAATACCATACAGAGTACAGCATTCGGCCAATCAACGCTGGTTCTGCCAGTTACCAAGTCATGGCTTTCAGTGTGTTCGAGAGCTGAAACTTTCAAGAGAACAGCCAATATTAGCCTTACACCATGTTTCATGGCGTTCTCCATGAGGGTCAACCTTGGCCATTCTAAGCTTGAGCTTTGCTATTGAATGTTCCTACTATACATGGACATATCCCACATCAGTTTACTCTTGAATCTATACACTATCCAATGATTTGCCACCAAAATATTCCCAACTGGATTACGTCTTCTGTAATAAAAGTCTCTCTTGGACAACCATCTAAAGAACGTCACTCATTTTCTTGCCATACCAATATGTAACCTGCTCCCTATCTAATCCTAGAACAATCCCGAGAAACCTTGAAAGAAATCCCTTGAACATCTATGAAGATGATGAATGATTGACCAGAAAATGGCAAAGAGTTGTCGCGATCTAACCATGTCCTTCAGGTCTCTGCTCAACCAAGACTCTACCTGACCCTAAAGTGGCCTCCACCATCTGAAGTAAAAGACTCTATTGGATAGTCATCCATATATAGCCAAAAGAAGGTCATCAATGACTGTCCTCTCCAATTCTCTGCCCAACCTAAATTCTATATAACCTTTTTGTAGTAACTTTCAGTAATCTTTTGGAGGGGGAACATCAACCATCTTCTCATATTCTCAAAAGGAACCTGTGCTCGTTCTCTAGAGGTCCAATAAAAATCTCCTGGACAGATACTGATAGAGAAAAGGAAGTTAGTGAATGAATGTCACTGACTATCAAACTCCTCAAGCTATCTTGTATGGAACCACAGAATGTTCTCTAGCAGTCTACTACTTCTCTAGTAAGGCCGAGTTGTCATCTGTATTAGAGCTGCCACCATATTCCATTATTTTTTCTAGAAATAATAGAGTGGCATGCAAAACTAAAATACAGAACCAGATGGAACCCATTATATGTCAGTAGGGCCCATTGCAGGCCATTGGTGTCAGTCACCCATTTCTGGACCATTTTTGCTTTCGGCAACTTTTGTTAAAATCCAGAACTGATAACACAGAGTTGATAATCCAGCTTAATAGAAAGGAACTTCTTGGACAATGAAAGAGGTTGTGTGCTAAGCTATGGTCTGGATAATACTGAGATCCACATCTGTGGTCTAAGTGTCTTTTGGACAAGCAACTATAAAGTAACCACAGGAAGGATATCAATAGATGAAATATCCTCTAGAACTACCCCAATCCCCAATTACCTCACCTAGATCATTTTATAGTTCCCAGTATGTTCTACTTTTACTTATGAAGTTCTTTTTCCCAGTGGTTACAACATCTCAAGAAAAACCAAAGCAATCTGGATAAAGATTGAATCGAAATAGTGATAAAGAAGAGCGGAGAATGAAGACCACCATCGTCTAAAGAAGGAAATGTCTAGAAAGAAGATGTCTAAACAGTAACAGTCAACCTACTCAACACATAATGTCAGAACAAAGACGACTCTTGGACAAGTAACTTACATTATGAAGTTCCATTGGAAAGGATATCAGCAGATTATTTTCGGACACTGCTGGACACTTCTAGCCGTGTCTTGTCTCCATTGAGAACATAAGATGTAGGCTTGTTGGAATTCTACTGCCGACTAATCTCTCCCATGACATCTGCCAAAAGGGAAGAGTAGGAAGGACCCCAAACGCGTTATGTGGTTGGCCAATCCTGTTGAAGCCATTGGGCTTGGCCAACATTCATCTTCTGTCATCTTCTTAAGTCTATCACATTATCTAGAAGCCTACATCTTCTCTATCTCATCTAACCATTATTTATCTGGGATCACATAGACCTACCAGGACCTCTATCTCGTCTAACTTATTCCCTGAAAACTGGCCAATGGAATCCTCCATTGGAAATCTATGCTAACTGTCCATTGGATAACCTAATCTTCTCCAGTAACATTGAGATCTCCTGAATAACCATCAATACAATGTCCAACCTACCCTCTGTAGACGTTCTACATGATTTGATGGTCTTCATCTACAGTAGAAGAAAGAAATCATCCAAGGGAAGCCAAGGGAAGCCTACTAAGCTCAGCCACTACATCTTCTCCTACAATAGAAAGCCTTCTCATCCAAACACTGACTTAGAACCAAGGAGAAGAAAGACGAGACACCGTCCATGGAGACTTCCCGTATTTACATCTACAAAAACTGTCTTTGAACTCCCCGATCTCTTCTATCTTTCTACATGATGAGCTCAGAATTCAGAGATTTATAGATTCCTACCCACAATTCCTGCTTGCGTGCCTTTCCCGGGTGCTGTGGGAACAGCTTGCTATGAATGTCTCCTTTGATACGAATAGGTTTTTAATGTATTTTATACATTGATGGGCACGGTGCCACGTTCTGCCCAGCACAAGATGCATTACTGGCGCTGTCTCACCATGTAAATCTAGAGCGCCGTCATCTGATCTTCAGATCTGCCCCTGTGCATTGTAGATTGTGCAATCTGCAGACTATTCAGCGTCTACGGATATTATAGACGGCGCTGCAGTCGCAGACGACTAAACATCTCATTAAATCATCTGAAGCCATTTCCCTATACGGTGTGTCAGCCTTAAAACCCGAACGTTGCTACAAGTTTGTTTGCGTTTTGTCTTGGCGTGTCACATTAAATGCATTAAGAGCAAGGATATGAAACAAATGTCTGAGTGAGACTCAATGATGCCACTAGAAACAAGTTGCTTTGTACATTGGTTTGACAAGTGCATTAAAAGAAGTGTATGTCAAGGAGGAGAACAGAATCTGCGCTTCACGAGCGTTCCCGGAGGTGACACTTCTGCAGGCTGAGGTGCAATTTGTCTTTCATGCAACGCTCAGACTTGTCTGGCTCTATTGTTGCTACCTGCCTCAGTCAGAGAAGAGAAAGTCAAGCTCTTCTTGAGCGTGTTCACTCGCTGTGACATGTGCTTCCTTTTATTTACTATCTGAAAACCAGTTTGCATTGGGGAAAGGAACATCTCCCGAGTTCAGAGCCTTTGCCGTGTGCACTGGGAATCCTGACGTTAATGAGGAGACCGTCTACCCCCCCTCCCCCCATTGCAATAGATATGACTATGGGGTGCAAGGAAGCAGCTTTGTAAGGGATGGTGTGACTTACCTCTCATGCAATACTGTCATGTCTGTCACCAGGGCAAGACACAGATGTTCCCATTGTTCTTTAATGGGACGACAACAGGAAGTCCAGAAAGTCTCTGCCCCAATTCTACTGGTTTATACCATATATCTGCAGCACAGGGACTCTACCTGGAGGACCTACTGTAACAGGACCTGCATCTACAGCAACAGGACTTCCACATAGAGCAACAGGACCTCCACCTACAGCAATAGGACCTCCACCTACAGTAACGGGACCTCCACATACAGTAACAGGACCTCAACCTACAGTAACAGGACCTCCACATACAGCAACAGGACCTCCACATACAGCAACAGGACCTCCACATACAGCAACAGGACCTCCACATAGAGTGACAGACCTCCACATACAGCAACAGGACCTACACATACAGTAACAGGACCTCCACATACAGCAATAGGACCTCCACATACAGTAACAGGACCTCCACCTACAGCAATAGGACCTCCACCTACAGTAACAGGACCTCCACATACAGTAACAGGACCTCCACATACAGCAATAGGACCTCCACATACAGTAACAGGACCTCCACCTACAGCAACAGGACCTCAACCTACAGTAACAGGACCTCCACATACAGCAACAGGACCTCCACATAGAGCGACAGACCTCCACATACAGCAACAGGACCTACACATACAGTAACAGGACCTCCACCTACAGCAACAGGACCTCCACATACAGCAACAGGACCTCCACATACAGTAACAGGACCTCCACATACAGTAACAGGACCTCCACATACAGCAACAGGACCTCCACATACAGTAACAGGACCTCCACATACAGTAACAGGACCTCCACATACAGCAACAGGACCTACACATACAGCAACAGGACCTCCACATACAGTAACAGGACCTCCACCTACAGCAACAGGACCTCCACATACAGTAACAGGACCTCCACATACAGTAACAGGACCTCCACATACAGCAACAGGACCTACACATACAGCAACAGGACCTCCACATACAGTAACAGGACCTCCACATAGCGCAACAGGACCTCCACATACAGTAACAGGACCTCCACATACAGTAACAGGACCTCCACATACAGCAACAGGACCTCCACATAGCGCAACAGGACCTCCACATAGAGCAACAGGACCTGCATCTACAGTAACAGGACCTCCACATAGAGTGACAGGACCTCCACATAGAGCAACAGGACCTCCACATACAGTAACAGGACCTCCACATAGAGCGACAGGACCTCCACCTACAGTAAAAGGACCTCCACGTACAGCAATAGGACCTCCACCCACAGCAACAGGACCTCCACCTACAGCAACAGGACCTCCACCTACAGCAACAGGACCTCCACCTACAACAACAGGACCTCAACCTATAATAACAGGACCTCCACCTACAGTAACAGGACGTCCACCTGCAGTAACAGGACCACCACCTACAGTAACAGGACCTCCACCTACAGTAACAGGTCCTCCACCTACAGTAACAGGACCTCCACCTGCAGTAACAGGACCTCCACCTACAGTAATAGGACCTCCACCTACAGTAACAGGACCTCCACCTACAGTAACAGGACCACCACCTACAGTAACAGGACCTCCACCTGCAGTAACAGGACCTCCACCTACAGTAACAGGACCACCACCTACAGTAACAGGACCTCCACCTACAGTAACAGGACCACCACCTACAGTAACAGGACCTCCACCTGCAGTAACAGGACCTCCACCTACAGTAACAGGACCACCACCTACAGTAACAGGACCTCCACCTACAGTAACAGGACCTCCACCTACAGTAACAGGACCTCCACCTACAGTAACAGGACCTCCACCTACAGCAATAGGACCTCCACCTACAGTAACAGGACCTCCACCTACAGTAACAGGACCTCCACCTACAGCAAGAGGACCTCCACCTACAGTAACAGGACCTTCACCTATAGAACCTCGACCTCCATGTCCAGGGCCTATACAGGAGGTGCAGTGTTTTCAGCTACACCCAGGCTCTGGTTCTGTATGGAGCCCAATGCCCCCCTGCTACATAAGCAATCCACAGTAAATGATAAATCCCTTGCTGGATTCTGCGTTAGGTCCGTCATCTTCTGGATCCACCTCTGCATTTAGTCCTCATTATGGCTGTTTGACCAAATCTACTTAAAGTCACCAAAAACTTACAAAGTGAAGAATATGTAGTGAGCAGCGTAATGTGAACAAAGCCTGAATGTCATTGGTTGTCATGTGAAGTCTCGGCTCGGTGCCAATATATGATATCTCCAGGTCTGGCCTTTAAAATCTAATGCAGAAGCCAGCAGAAGAGGAGGCGAGCAGCGACGTCGGACGTGTGACTTTTATTTGCAGGAAGGATATAGAGAATCTTTGTATTTTTCCCGGCTTTTATGTCTCCTCTGAGTTTTCTGCCTTTGATCCTATGTGATCTTCGAGGAGCACAAACCTGAAGCATGCTGTACCTATTAATACTTCCAAGGGGGACATGGGGTCATTGAAGGACAAATATGGCAGCTCATCCAGACCGAGATCTAGGGAGAAGCTGCCGACGGCCACGGACACCCCCGAGGTAAAGAAAAAGTGACGGCCTCGATGGAGCTCTACAGAGGGGTG